>NC_057812.1:440643016-440654502 GCF_018294505.1 Triticum aestivum | reverse complement strand
AGTGAGGGAGAGAGGAAGCAGAGGAGGGGGGGAGAGTGCGGGAGAGAGAGGGAGTTCCAGGGGGGTGGCGTGGCACGCATGGAGGCGTCCGGGGTGTCGAGGTGGAGCGGCAAGCAGGAGGTGGCCGGGGCGTGCGCCGGCGTGCGTCGGCCACGCGCCTGTGCCTACTGGCGCGAGGAGGAAGGCGACAGGGGGGGGGAAGTGGAGATGGGCTGGGCCGTGCTGCTGGGCCAGGTGGGCTACCAGGTGAGCGCCAGGTAGTCCTTCTCTCTCTTTCTATTTCTGTTTTTATTTATCTATTTTGTTCTGTGTTGTTTTAGTTTAGTAAAATACTAAACCATTTTATAAAATCGTGAAAATAGTTATGTGGCTAGAGTTAAAATATACCAAACCACATAAAATGTTCCAGTAATTATTGGACATATATTATTTATATATCAAATATATATCCAATGCAAATAGCTATTTATTTAATTCAAAGGCCCAAAATAATTAACTCTGAGATACCAAAAATATTGTTTTGAGTTTTACCTCTTTGCAATATTTTCAGAGACTAAGAGGAATATTTTCTTGGACTTCTTTGAGGAGATTTTAATGTTGATCATTTTTAGAAGGTTTCTGAGGCTTTGAAAATTCCTCAATTCAAATTTCATTTGAATTAAAACATGATGCTCACATGAGGTCTAGCCTAGTGCATAACAGGACCAGGGATGTGACAACTCACCCCCACTAAACAAAAATCTCGTCCCGAGATTCAAGCGTAGGGTAAGGTGAAGGGGGAACGCAACTAGTACAATCTTCACGATCCAGGTTGCACTTCATAGGAACGTTGATTCGATCACCATCATTGTCTTGAAGTCTTGCTCTGAGAAATCCTGTCAACATGACAAGGAGGGAAGAAGGAGACTCTAGAAGGGTCGATCTTCTCGAAGATCGAACAACTCACGGAATGAGACATAGGACCATCTCTCGGGTTGAGACACGAGATACACATCAAGAGGGGTGGAAAGAAACGGATGACGAAGGTTCACTAGGTGGACAACAATTCCACACTTAAGAAGGTGGTAAACGATTGCCCACGTAACGAGGAGTTGAGTTGCCATGATACCACGACGAAACATCCTGGAGGAGGGTGATTCGTAGATCATTTCCTTAAGTGGCAAAAAGAATTACCTTTGATTCAGAGATCATTGAAAACCTTCATACCAGCCTAAGGCAATTCTCAAGCGATCGTTTGGAGGGGGTCAGTAGAATGGCATACTCGGACTTGGATGATGTGGATTACCTTGTTGAAGACAACGCAATGGATGAATTTGCTTATCACCGGAAATGGAAGAGACCCATGGTAGAATGGCACATTGGCGGTGCAAACTGGGAACAAAATGCAAATGATGGGAATGATTCTAGTAACTGGGGAGAGGCTCAACAATAGAGAGTTATCCCACTATTGGAATGGTTATAGCATAACCGGGGAAACTGAGAGCGCTATACAGTTAATGCCGACGATCAAACCTAGCACTTGCGCGTGCTCTCAAGAACTTGAGCAATTCCATAATCATCAAGGTTTTACCAACATCCGTGTCAAGGGTCCGGTAACACAACTTACTACCATGATGAATGGTGATGGAGGATGCAGATGCAAAGGAAGATAACACCTTCTCAGATTTCACCCTTGGCGGGGCCAAGGAAATAAAATCTGGATGATCGACCGAGAGACATTTAGCACTCCGCTTCTAATGTTCTCCTTGATGTGCTAGTGTAACCCATTCATAGATATGGTTTGATATCTAAAACATCAAGTAAAAAGGTCGGACTTCGGGAACACAAAAATCCATAGGGGCAACTAGGGAGTAAACCCTACGAAATCCCTATGGGGAGGTGGCCAACTTCATCAATCAAGATATTATAATAACAGGTCTTCCGGCTGGGTGTGTTGGCCACGACATCCACTTTACCGGTTATCGCGCGACCAATATTATAATTCTTGGGAAATATTCCAACCATCATATCTGCCTGAGATTCAGATCTGGTTGGTGTCAGGATATTCCAGACTCATCGAGTCTAGGAAGAAAAACGGAAGTTTGCAACACAAATAGACGAGATGACATTGCGGGATTCTCGGGAGATGAACTACGATAGCAAGCTCCAAAACATTAGCTGGTTCTGCTACAAACATGTGAACACGTTGTCCAAGACAAGCATGACCACAAAGTAGTCTTATAATAAAACACTACCGAGTTCAGGTGGGGGAACCATCAACGAGGGTATCGAAGTCCTTACATAAGTCCGGATTAGCTCTTATGAAGGAACTCCTTCTCCTTGAACAAATCAATCAGTGGCTTGGTGTGCTAGGGGTACATATAGATTGAAGGATGCAAGTCTTCAAACCACAGAATTCTTCGCACGTGTGCATGACTGATTTGGGATGATTCCAAAGGAAACAACATTGACTTTCTCGAATCCATGGCGGCAACTTGCATCAAATGCACATGAACTGGAGGAAGTCACTTCTTACATCCGAACATATGCTTCATGAACTAGCATGAACAAATGCTTTCAAAAGTTTCCAACACTAGCTTAATGTTCAACAAAATCATGGAGGAGATAAGGATGTTGTCAATGGGCTCAACAACAATTCATCCGGGTTTCCTTTTAAAAGGAATTCCATAGTTAAGTGAACACGGTGATAGCATTGGTCAGACCAAAGATGTAATGGTGTATGCTCGAGGGATCAACCACGAATAAGACAACATTACGAGCATCATTGGTACTGATTTGACTTGACGATGGCCCACACTCAAATCAAAGGATTGATAAGACAATAGGTCCAACAACTGATCACAGGGACCAATCGATGAAGATATCATCTTTCTTCAACACACACTACACAAGAATATCCCTTTGGAACGAACTAAGTCAGGCAAGATTTTATCTTCCAACTCTCCAAGTTGTTGTCTAGCTTAACCAACTAGCTCAGGGATATCTAACACCGATCTTGGAGAGAGGGTGGTTCACAAGAACCCAACTTGATCAGAAGCTCAACCCAGCGGTCAGGTGACAACCTGGTAATACTTCGGAGAAGATCTTCGGAAAATCACGAACCACCGGTATGTTACTAAGCTTGAGAACAATCTTGCTTTCCAGGGCAAGACGATATGATCAGTAGGGCAAGGATTTGAAATAATCCTAACTCATCGATCGAGGAGTGAACCAGGAGAATGGACTAGGTAGCACGATCAATCTTAGAATGATGATTCACTAACCAACATGCTAAGAATGAAATTATTATCCTTTAACTACCAAGCAACAAGGTTGCTAGGAGTATTGATTTCACACACCATGATTCATTTGTCGGCATTCCGGTTACAATAACACAGGAACCGAGGAATGAACAATGATGGCAAGAAGTATCACTGTACCAAGAGTTCATAGGATGGTGTGCAATTCCTATAACAATCTCGATATAAAATATGTAATACTCCAAGGTAGAGCAGAACAAAAGCTGGATTAGCAATTTGATCTGCGGAGCACAACTTCTTTGACCCAATCCTGGATAGGGAAGAGGTACTGGAGTTTGTTTCTCCTAGTCATTCCACGATAGAATGGCTTGACGGACCACAAGAGTAATAGGCATCGATAAACGAATGCACGCATACTCTTGACTATCAATTGATAGACGAAGGTCAGTAGACAACTAAAGAGGGACAACTCAAAGGAACATATAACTTTCTGAGTTGTGGATACATGGGTTGGTATGCCGAACAAAGTTCAACATAATTCTTCCGGATAACCCATGCAGAAAGGTTGAGCTGGCAGAGTCACAATATAGCATGGAGAACTCATAGAGGGCCTGTTGTGATCTTTTGATCCAACAAACTTCTGCCATAATGGTTCATGGTATTTGGAAGAACGATATACCACGGACCTCGAGGACTATCACAAAGGTTACTAATATACTAAAGGAACTAGCAACACTATCAACATGATGTAAGTAGGGTGAATATCGGGTTTAAGAACCCAGGAATAGAATGCCTACTAACTAATAACATCACGGGATGCTTTCAAAAATAATGGCCAGAATCATCACACTGGGGATACAAAAGCATTGCTAAATTGCTAGGTGACTTCCTAAACACCTAAGGTCATAATAATAGCTCCAACATCTACGCCGAGGTAACAAAGTACCCCAACCTACCGATTAGTGTGCTTATTCCGACCATAAGGGACATCGGAGACGGAAGGAAAGGATTTGCAAATGCATCAGACTATTTAGAGACCTGGGATGACTCGGACAGCATAACGGCTGTAAATGCTCAGAAAAGATTTGAGACATTCACAAAAATGGTGGCATAACCACTCAGAAGCACAATATCAAGGTCTCGAGACCAATAATTAACATACAGAAGTAGTAGGAACTGAAACGAGGCTTAAGTCCAACAATCTATAAGTCTACGGATTAGTAACACGTGATCCTGATAGAAAGAAGAGATAGCCTAGTTCTTAATCCCCGCAGGAAAGATAAGATGACTCAGATCAGAAGGCATAAGGTATAAGGAGTAAAAAGAGCCTTACGTTCCATCCCACAATCAATTCCCTTATATAACTAAGAATTTCTAGACTCAACTTCGACCAGTTTGGCTTGGTAATCCTACAGGCAGTCAAGCTCTGATACCAACGCTGTCAGGACCCCGACTCAATGCCACATCGATCTAGCATGTAACACCTCATATCACTTTGCGGCCTCACGCACGGTATTCCCACGGGTGTCGCCTTACCTTAGCCCGGGACCGTTTGCGCCTTTTGGCACACGTATATGACAGTGTCGCTAGCATCCATATGATAAGGAGCCCGGGCTGACATGGCTAGTCGTAAACCCAAAGTGGCACAGACTTACAGGGACAGGCATTCATGACCCAGCATCGAACGTGTCGGTCATCAGCGAGTGAATCCAGGCTGTAGCACTGGGCTAGCAGGACTCTGGTATTCATCGCGTGACATTTCCCCGAAGGGACAGACACAGGAACGAAGAAGGACACATGCCGGCCAGCCTAAGTGTTCCGGAGCAGTAGCAAGCTACCATGGCTCAGTGAAACACTAGGAGACATTTCCCGGTAAGAGAGGCTACTAAAGATAAACAACTAGATGGTCAGATCCCACACATACCAAGCATTTCAATAACATACACACAATATGCTCGATATGTGCAAATACAACATGGCATCACAACATGACTCTATGACTCAAGTAATCTATTCAATAGGCTCCGAGGAGCGAGATATTACAAACATGGGTCTCATGACCCAACATTCGGAGCATACAAATCAAGCACAAGCGGAAGCTATCATGTCTGAGTACAGACATCTATAAATGAAAAAGGCTGAGAAGCCTGACTATCTACCAAATCCTGCCGAGGCACAAGATCGTAGCTGAGGTAACAAGCTAAACGTCGAAGACCACGCGGAAATACTAGTGAGACTGAAGTCTCTCTGCAAAAACATAAAATAGGCAAACGTGAGTACAAATGTACCCAGCAAGACTTACATCAGAACTATCTACATATGCATCATTATCAACAAAGGGATGGTGGGGTCTAACTGCAGCAAGCCAGCTTTGACTCGGTGGCTATCCTAAACTACGACTGCGAGTAACTTTTTGAGGTGGCGCACACGAGTCCACATATTCACCATATCAATACACCACTATGGATCCGCTCCCGTCTCCCTACGAGAACGCCATCCATAGCACTCACGCTTATCTTGCGTATTTTAGAGTATCCACTTTCACTTGTCTATGAACTGATATAAGCAACCCAGAGGTCCTTTTCCGTGGACACGGCTATTCGAATAGATTTGGTTAACCCTGCAGGGGTGTACTTCTTCACACACGCTCTCACCACTTACCGCCGTTTACACGACATGTACTCGGCAACCTTCAAGCGGAAGCCCAACGTGGGTGTCGGCCACGACCTACCTAATCACCTAAGTCTCTAGTCCAGGTTTATCGCCTATTCGGGTTCCATCCATGAGGAGATCCGGCCGGAGTTTCGCTCACAGCCCCAAACGATGTGAACAGGGTTCCCGAGACACCAAACGGGCGCCCGGTACACCGTGCCACGTGCCTACCGCATCACAGCCCACCCCTACGGTCAGCGCTGCGCACGGCCTCCAGCATACTACAAACACCAGAAACTACTTGCAACTCCTGGACAGAGGACAAGGGTGATCAAGAAGCCGAGAGGGTCCATTGGTTTCGGGCCCAATGCGTGGTAGTAGCTGAATCATGGATCACAAACACAGAACTCAGTTCCTGAGGACGACTGCAATGAGACAACCCACCATGTACTCCTACATGGCCTCTCACCGCTACCTTTACCAAATCGTGTTCACACACTTAGCTCACACACAGTAGGACATGTTCACACGCCTCTGATTCATCCCCGATGAATCAGACCTGACTCAACTCTAAGCAGTAGCAGGCATGACAAACAAGCATGAATGAGTAGGCACAACAGGGCTCAAACAATTCCTACTCATACTAGTGGGTTTCATCTATTTACTGTGGAATGACAGGTCATGCAAAGGATAAAGGGGTTCAGCTACCGCAGCAAGTAACAGATGAATCGGTGTTGTCCTAATGCAGTAAAAGAGAGCAGGAGCGAGAGAGTGGGATTTTATCGGAATGAACAAGGGGGTTTTGCTTGCCTGGCACTTCTGAAGATAACATTGAGTCTTCATCAGTGTCAACGATCACATCATCGGTATCACGTCTATCGAGAGGGGACAAATACCGGCAACACAGAAGGGAACACAATCAATGCAATGCACAATATGATGCATGATCATGACATGGCAAAATGAATGTGTTTTGGGCTAATGCAACTAGCAACAGATTAAATGAAGTTGGTTTGAATACAAGATTCAAATTCAAACTCCATATGTGATTATTCAAATGCCATTTAATTGATTTGTGCTAAACAGCAGCTATAAGTTGTTCTAACATGCATGAAAAAGGTACAGATGGATTCCTTGAATTTTTCTGATAATTTTTAATATATAAATTATTTAATTTGGAGTTACGGTTGAATTTCTATGATTTTTAGAAGTTTTTACAAATTTCTGGAATTTCCTGAATATTTATAAAATGAACTAAATTCCAGAAAAGGAATATTGCGTCAGCATGGCGTAAGGCTGAGGTCAGCAGGTCAACTGGGTCGCCCAGAGTCAAACCTGACGTGTGGGGGCCACACGCCAGTGACACAGGTTAGACAGGGGGGGTTAGTTTAGTTTAATTAAAGATTAGGGGCACTAGGGCCCACATGTCAGTGTCAGGGGGTTAGATTAGGTGGTGATTAGCTTAAACTAATCACCTGATGGCGGGGGCCCACCTGTCATAGACCCAGGGGAGGTCAAACCCCTAGTCAAACGACTCAATCCCGCCGGCGTTGAGTCGCCGGCGAGGCCGAGGCGGCGGAGGCCTTCGGGTTTCTTGCTCCGGCGACCAAATGGCCGGCGGAGGGCATCTACGGAATGCCCAGGCTCGCGCGCATCTAACAGGGCAAACTGGAGAAGCTAGGGCAGCCGTAATCCTCGCCGGCGTCGAGCTCAGCGGCTGCCGGACCTCGGGCGTTGGCGGGAACGGTGCTACGGTGCACAAGAGGGGAAACGGAAGGGCGCTGCGGCCTCCTGGGGTTGCGGTGAGCACGACGGTGGGCTCGGGAGCGAGCTGCGGTGGCTGTGGCCACGGCCACGCCATGGCCGGCGGCGAGAAACTCTCGGCCGCGGTGGATAACCTAGCTACGGCGCGCGAACGACGAAACAGAGAGGGGGAAACGGACGGAGAGCTCACGTAGACCCTGTAGAGGTGGACGGCGAGCTTGAGGGACGCCGGACGGGGGCGGATTTGACGGCGGCGATCCGCGGTGGCCGAGGAGGGGAACGGCGAAGCTGGAAGCATCCAGGGCTTCCGGAGGGCCGTGGATCGGTGGGGAGGAAGAGGGGGTCGAGGCGGAGCCTTTGAGCGCATCGGCGAGGCTAGGGGGTGGCGGTGGCCGCGAGGGAGCTCGTCGGTGGCGGCGGCTCCGTTCGGGCGAGTGAGAGAGAGAGGAAGCAGAGGAGGGGGGGGAGAGTGAGGGAGAGTGAGGGAGTTCCAGGGCGGTGGCGTGGCACGCATGGAGGCGTCCGGGGTGTCGAGGTGGAGCGGCAAGCAGGAGGTGGCCGGGGCGTGCGCCGGCGTGCGTCGGCCACGCACCTGTGCCTACTGGCGCGAGGAGGAAGGCGACAGGGGGGGAAGTGGAGATGGGCTGGGCCGTGCTGCTGGGCCAGGTGGGCTACCAGGTGAGCGCCAGGTAGTCCTTCTCTCTCTTTCTATTTCTATTTTTATTTATCTATTTTGTTCTGTGTTGTTTTAGTTTAGTAAAATACTAAACCATTTTATAAAATCCTGAAAATAGTTATGTGGCTAGAGTTAAAATATACCAAACCACATAAAATGTTCCAGTAATTATTGGACATATATTATTTATATATCAAATATATATCCAATGCAAATAGCTATTTATTTAATTCAAAGGCCCAAAATAATTAACTCTGAGATACCAAAAATATTGTTTTGAGTTTTACCTCTTTGCAATATTTTCAGAGACTAAGAGGAACATTTTCTTGGACTTCTTTGAGGAGATTTTAATGTTGATCATTTTTAGAAGGTTTCTGAGGCTTTGAAAATTCCTCAATTCAAATTTCATTTGAATTAAAACATGATGCTCACATGAGGTCTAGCCTAGTGCATAACAGGACCAGGGATGTGACACCATATTGCCTTGTCTTCTCCTGTTTATTGAATGCTCGCAGATTCCAGCTTAGTCCAATGCACGTACACTCTTATTATTATTTACACCGTTCGGTCGTGTAAGTGAAAGGCAATTATGATGATATATGATGGACTGACTGAGATGAGAAAAGCTGGTATGAACTCGACCTCTTTTGTTTTTGTAAATATGATGAGTCCCTCGTTCTTGATTCAGCTTATTATGAATAAACATGTTTGCAATGACAATTAGAGATCATAGTTGCTTGTGCCATGCTTGATTAGCTATGAGTTATAATGGTTTACCTTGTGTGCCAACATGCTATTGAGATGACTATGATGTGGTATGATGGGGTGGTATCCTCCTTTGAATGATTTAAGTGACTTGACTTGGCACATGTTCACCCATGTAGTTGAAACAAATCAACATAGCCTTCACGATATTTATGTTCATGGTGGATTATATCCTACTCATGCTTGCATCCAATGTTTATTAATTTTAATGCATGTACATGGCTGTTGTCGCTCTCTAGTTGGTCGCTTCCCAGTCTTTTGCTAGCCTTCACTTGTACTAAGTGGGAATACTGCTTGTGCATCCAATCCCTTAAACCCCAAAGTTATTCCAGATGAGTCCACTATACCTTCCTATATGCGGTATCTACCTACCGTTCCAAGTAAATTTGTATGTGCCAAACTCTAAACTTTCAAATAAACATTCTGTTTTGTATGCTCGAATAGCTCATGTATCAACCAAGGTTGTCCTTATCTTCCGTGTTAGGCGGGTTATTCTCAAGAGGAGTGGACTCCGCTCCTCACTCATGAGAAAATGGCTGGTCACCGGGATGCCCAGTCCCATGCTTTATGCAAACTAAATCAAAATTAATTGCAAAAAAACTCCTCCTAGGACCTGATGTATGTTGGAGGCACTCGTTATTTCGAGCAAGCCATGGATTGATGCTTGTTGGTGGAGGGGGAGTATAAACTTTACCATTCTGTTTGGGAACCGCCTATAATGTGTTTAGCATGGAAGATATCGCCATCTCTTAGTTGTTACGTTGACAATGAAAGTATACCGCTCAAAATACAATTTATCTCTATTTCAAAACCGAGCTCTGGCACCTCTACAAATCCCTGCTTCCCTCTGCGAAGGGCCTATCCATTTACTTTTATGTTGAGTCATCACCCTCTTATTAAAAAGCACTAGCTGGAGAACACAACTATCATTTGCATTCATCACTGTTAATATATATAGTGTATGACTATGATTGGATCTCTTTTACCATGAATTACAATGTCTAGTTAGTCCTTGATCTTTAAAGGTGCTCTACATTTATGTTTTGCGGTCTCAGAAAGGGCTAGCGAGATACCATCTTGTTATATCATATTATGATTGTTTTGAGAAAGTGTTATCATCCGAGATTTATTATTATGGCTTGCTAGTTGATTATGCTATTGATATGAGTAATTATGAGACCTAAGAATTATTGCAAATGTGGTTAGTTATGATCTATGCTGAAAACTTGAATGCTGGCTTGACATAGTTACAACAACAAGAGTAAACAGAGTTTGTAAAAGTTTTTCTTTCTTTCTTCCAGTTTGTCAACTGAATTGCTTGAGGACAAGCAAGGGTTTAAGCTTGGGGGAGTTGATACGTCTCCGTCATATCTACTTTTCCAAACACTTTTGCCCTTGTTTGGGACTCTAACTTGTATGATTTGAATGGAACTAACCCGGACTGACGCTGTTTTCAGCAGAATTGCCATGGTGTTGTTTTATGTGCAGAAAACAAATATTCTCGGAATGACCTGAAACTCCACGGAACATCTTAGAAAAAACAATAAAAAATCCTCGCCAAAGATGAAGACCAGGGGCCCACACCCTTCTCATGAGGGTGGGGGGCACCCCCCCAGGGCGCGCCTATAACACCCCGGATGTAACTTTCCCAATTTGTACTCCAACTCTTGCCGTTTCCGGCGTTAAATTATTTTATTTCCTCGGGTTCGGGTCTTTGTCTCCGTGTGTTGTTATCGTTGTCATGCATCTAATATCATGTCGTCATGTACATTGCATTTGCATACGTGTTCATCTCATGCATTCGAGCTTTTTTCCCCGTTGTCCGTTTTGCATTCCGGCGCTTCGTTCTCCTCCGGTGGTCATTTCTAGCTTTCTTTCGTGTGTGGGGATTAAACATTTCCGGATTGGACCGAGACTTGCCAAGCGGCCTTGGTTTACTACCGGTAGACCGCCTGTCATGTTTCGTACCATTTGGACTTCATTTGGTACCCCAACGGTTAACCGGGGGACCGAAAAGGCCTCATGTGTGTTGCAGTCCAACAACCCTCCAATTTGGCCCAAAACCCACCAAACTCTACTCCATGTCCTAGAGCGTTCGATCACGATCGCGTGGCCAAAAACCGCACCTCATTTGGACTCTCCTAGATCCCTCTATGCCTATTTATACACCCCCCATTCCAAATTCCGGAACCCCCTCCCCGAAACCCTAGATCCGCTCCTCCTCGCGTCGCCAGACAACGTCCGCACCGGGTCAGACGTGTCCGACCTGCGCGCCGCCGCCGCCAGCCACTAGCACGCCGCCACGTGGCCTACGCCACTCCCTCCGCCGCCGGCCCGGAGCGGCCCGCATCCGGCCCTCCCGGCGCGAATCGCCCCGCCGCCGCCTACCG
>NC_057812.1:440621856-440642544 GCF_018294505.1 Triticum aestivum | reverse complement strand
CTCCGCCGCCACGGCCGCCGGCGACCTCGCCTCCGCCGGCCGCCGTCCTCGTCCCCGCCGTCCTCGACTTCCGCACCCGCCGCCGCCGTCGGGAACAGTGCCGCTGCCGCCTCGGGCCGCGTGCCCCAAAACCCTAGATCTGATCTGAGGGTTGTTTTTTTCTCCAAGTCCCGGGATTTTCAGTCCATATGCCCATGTTCGCGGCTCCGTAACTTTGCATCCGTAGCTCCGATTCATGCATATAGCATATCAAGATGTTCATATCAGATAGTACATCATTTCATTCCATTGCATCGTTTTTATTTGAGCTCATCTTGATGCCCGAAATGCTGTTAGAAGAGGGCTACTTGAGTTAATTGTCAGATCCGTTACTCCATTTAGCACTTTTGTCATTTTTGCCATGATTATTGTGTGCATGATATGCCCGTGAGTTCTTTATATGTTTTGTTAAGGGTTTTGTCATCTATCCAGAGGTGCAACCCATGTATTTTTAGGATGTGTGTGGTGACTTGTGCAAGCTTGCAAAGTGAGGCACCCGGTAATTCTGTTTTCAGGGACTTAGTGATTTCACTAAGTCCTGGGATTGTTTATCTCATGATGCCATATGTTTGTGTTGTTTCCTAGTGATCCGTGCCTCTTTTGAGGATGATCAGTAAGGGAGTTTTTTTAACCTTGTAGTGCTCTATCCATCCACGTCTTTGTTTGCAATTATGGAGCAACCTAGCTTGAGTCAATCGCGCTCTACTTTTGCTTCGTTGCGAATCTGGGCAGATCGTCAACTTGTTTGCGATTTTGCCGACGTTATTGTGGTTGATCCGTGCATGATATGCCATTGTTCTTGCCATGTCTAGCTTGTATTTTGTGCCTTCTTAAGGGATGTATGCTTGTCTTGCCATGACTTGCACCGTGGTGAGTGCATCGAGCTCGTAAACATGCCTTCGTGAGTTATGTTTCAGCATGTCCCAGTTTTCACTAAGTCTGAAAACTGGTTATGTTTTTGCTATGTTCGTGTGCTTGTTATTATATTTTGTGATCCCTTTTGGCTCAAGGTCACTAAGGGACTTTTGTTAAGCTTCTCGAGTAGCTCCATGCCATGTCTTTCTTTGTCATGTTCAGGTCCTGTAGCATGTTGTTTTGTTGCTCCGAAGAGGGCTATATGATCTGAAATTCCAGACAAGTGTTAATTTCACTAAGTCTGAGATCTGTTTTACCATTTGCGTTTTTGCCATGCTTGTTTGAACCTCCTAATGGATGAATTGGCCGTAGCTCAGTGCTAGATTTTTGTTAAGCATCTTGAATGCTTCCCTGCCATGTATTTTGATGTCATGTTTGGGTGCTGTAGCATGTTCATCTCATTGCATTTAGATGCCTACTTGCTGTAAATCGCAGACCGGTGTCATTTTTGAATCGCTTGCCATTTCCAAACCGTAATTCCGATTCCGGCGTTCTTTATATCGTTTTCAAGCGATTTCATCTCATATTTCCAGTGGCACACTTGGTTTTCCAAGTTGAGGACAGGTTCATGCATTTTCTGTCATATCTTGCATTTTGCATGCTGCATCGCATTCCGCATAGCATATCATCATTTCATCATATTGCTTGGTCTTGCACGTGGTTGATTGTATCCTTGTTGCTTGTTTGTCTTGTTTGGGTAGATCCAGGAGACGAGTTCGCTAACGAGGAGCCCATTGAGTTTGTTTTTGAGGATCCGGCCAACTCTGACAACTGTGCAGGCAAGATGATCATACCCTCGAAATCACTACTATCTTTGCTATGCTAGTTTGCTCGCTCTTTTGCTTTGCCAATGCTACGATGCCTACCACTTGCTTGCAAGCCTCCCAAATTGCCATGCCAAACCTCTAACCCACCATTGTCCTAGCAAACCGTTGATTGGCTATGTTACCGCTTTGCTCAACCCCTCTTATAGCGTTGCTAGTTGCAGGTGAAGATTGGAGGCCGTCCCTTGTTGGACATTTATTTACTTGTTGGGATATCATTATATTGCTAAGTTATCTTAATGCATCTATATACTTGGTAAAGGGTGAAAGGCTCGGCCTCTCGCCTAGTGTTTTGTTCCACTCTTGCCGCCCTAGTTTCCGTCATATCGGTGTTATGTTCCCGGATTTTGCGTTCCTTACGCGGTTGGGTTATAATGGGAACCCCTTGACAGTCCGCCTTGAATAAAACTTCTCGAGCAATGCCCAACCTTGGTTTTACCATTTTCCACCCAGCCTTTTCCCTTGGGTTTCGCGGACTCAAGGGTCATCTTATTTTAACCCCCCCTGGGCCAGTGCTCCTCTGAGTGTTGGTCCAACCTAGAGCACCGTGCGGGGCCGTCCCTTGGCAACTTGAGTTACTTGGCTCCCGTACACTTAGCTTATCCGGTGTGCCCTGAGAACGAGATATGTGCAGCTCTATCGGGATTTGTCGGCACAGCGGGCGGTGTTGCTGGACTTGTTTTACCATTGTCGGAGTTGTCTTGAATTACCGAGATACCGAGTCTGATCGGAACGTCTTGGGAGGAGGTCTATTCCTTCGTTGACAGTGAGAGCTTGTCATGGGATAAGTTGGGACTCCCCTGCAGGGATTGAACTTTTGAAAGCCGTGCCCGCGGTTATGGGCAGATGGGAATTTGTTAATGTCCGGTTGTAGATAACTTGAACCTTAACTTAATTAAAATGAATCAACCGAGTGTGTTACCGTGATGGCCTCTTCTTGGCGGAGTCCGGGAAGTGGACACGGTGTTGGTGTAATGTTTGCGCAGGTTGCTCTCTAGTTCCTTGCTCGTGCTTTGCCTCCTCTTCTCGCTCTCTTTTGCGAATAAGTTAGCCACCATATTTGCTAGTCGCTTGCTGCAGCTCCACTCAAATTTTACCTTGCCATTCATATAAGCTTAAATAGTCTTGATCGCGAGGGTGCGAGATTGCTGAGTCCCTGTGGCTCACAGATTACTATTACACCAGATGCAGGGCCTGATGATTCCGCTCCAGGAGACGCATATGAGCTCAAGTGGGAGTTCGACGAAGACTCTCAACGATACTACGTTTCCTTTCCCGATGATCAGTAGTGGTGCCCAGTTGGGGGTGATTGGGACCATTGTCGCATGTTGGGTTCTCTTTTATTTTGGCGCCGTAGTCGGGCCATGAGTGTTTGGTTGATGTAATGTTATTTATGTACTTGATTGACATGGCGAGTGTAAGTCAACTATGTTATCTCCCCTTTATTATTCATATTACATGGGATGTTGTGAAGATTGCCTAACTTGCGACATATGCCTTCAATGTGATTATGTCTCTAAGTCGTGCCTCGACACGTGGGAGCTATAGTCGCATCGAGGGTGTTACAGCGCCCCCCTACCTCGTGGGCCCCCTGGAAACCCTCCGACGCCAACTCCAACTCTATATATTTGCTTTCAGAGAGAAAAAAATCAGAGAGAAGAAATCATCGTGTTTTACGATACGGAGCCGCCGCCAAGCCCTAAAACCTCTCGGGAGGGCTGATCTGGAGTCTGTTCGGGGCTCCGGAGAGGGGGATTCGTCGCCGTTGTCATCATCAACCATCCTCCATCACCAATTTCATGATGCTCACTGTCGTGCGTGAGTAATTCCATCGTAGGCTTGCTGCACAGTGACGGGCTGGATGAGATTTATCATGTAATTGAGTTAGTTTTGTTAGGGTTTGATCCCTAGTATCCACTATGTTCTAAGATTGATGTTGCTATGACTTTGCTATGCTTAATGCTTGCCACTAGGGCCCGAGTGCCATGATTTCAGATCTGAACCTATTATGTTTTCATGAATATATGTGAGTTCTTGATCCTATCTTACAAGTCTGTAGTCACCTACTATGTGTTATGATCCGGCAACCCCGAAGTAACAATAATCGGGACCACTCCCGATGATGACCTTAGTTTGAGGAGTTCATGTATTCACTATGTGCTAATGCTTTGTTCCGGTTCTCTATTAAAAGGAGGTCTTAATATCCCTTAGTTTCCAATAGGACCCCGCTGCCACGGGAGGGTAGGACAAAAGATGCCATGAAAGTTCTTTTCCATAAGCACGTATGACTATATACGGAATACATGCCTACATTACATTGATGAATTGGAGCTAGTTCTGTGTCACCCTATGTTATGACTGTTACATGATGAACCGCATCCGGCATAATTATTCATCATTGATCCGGTGCCTATGAGTTTTCCATATACTGGTTCTCGCTTATTTACTTTCCCGTTGCTACTGTTACAATTACTACAAAATACCAAAAACATTACTTTTGTTGCCTTTACTTTTGTTGCCGCTACCACCACTATCATATTACTTTGCTACTAAACACTTTGCTGCAGATACTAAGTTTCCAGGTGTGGTTGAATTGACAACTCAGCTGCTAATACTTGAGAATATTCTTTGGCTCCCCTTGTGTCAAATCAATAAATTTGGGTTGAATACTCTACCCTCGAAAGCTGTTGCGACCCCCTATTCTAAAACCCCGGATACGATTTTCCCAATATGTAATCCAACTCTTGTCGTTTCCGGCCTTAAGTTATTTTATTTTCTCGGGTTCGGGTTTTTGTCTCCGTGTGTGTTGTCGTTGTCTTGCATCTCTTATCATGTCATCATGTCCATTGCATTTGCATACGTGTTCATCTCATGCATTCGAGCATTTTCCCCGTTGTCCGTTTTGCATTCCGGCGCTTCGTTCTCCTCCGGTGGTCATTTCTACCTTTCTTTCGTGTGTGGGGATTAAACATTTCCGGATTGGACTGAGACTTGCCAAGAGGCCTTGGTTTACTACCGGTAGACCGCCTGTCAAGTTTCGTACCATTTGGACTTCGTTTGATGCTCCAACGGTTAACCGAGGGATCGAAAAGGCCTCGTGGGTGTTGCAGCCCAACACCCCTCCAAGTTGGCCAAAAACCAACCAAAACCCTCTGCATCATCTAGAGCGTTCGATCACGATCGCGTGGCCGAAAACCGCACCTCATTTGTACACTCCTAGCTCCCTCTATGCCTATAAATAGGTCCTCCTCCAAAAATTCGGATCTCCTTCTTCCCCGAAACCCTAGCCCCGCTTCTCTCCACGCGCCGGACTTGTCTGCCGGTGCCGGACAACGTCCGCCGCCACCACCTGCCCAACCGGGAGCTGCCACATGTCCCGCCGGGACATCTCCCCGCCGCCGGCCCGGGAGGCCCGAACCGGGCCCCCGAGGCCCATCGCGGCCACTGCCGCCCTTCTCGATCGCCCCGCCTCCCTCTTCGCCCGGCCCCGCCGCCATCTTCGCCGACGCCGGCGACCGGAGCCGCACCGGCCGCCGCCACCTTTCGTCGCGAGCTCCGCCGAAGCTTCCTAACGCCGGCGCGCCGCCCGTCCCGCGGGCTCCTCCGCCGGCCGAGCCGCCGCCCGGCCTCTCTCCGGCATACTCCCCCACGCCAAGTACCTCTACGGTCGGCCTCCTCCGTCTCCGGCGTGATTTCCAGCAAACCTCGTAAAGCGTGCCACCGGATCCAGATCTGGGATTGGATCGGTTGACTTTTTTGCCTGAAACCCTAATTATTTGCTCAAGTTCATCATGTCGTAACTTTGCATCCGTAGCTCCATTTTGGGCATATAACATATCAAAATGTTAGTCTCAGAGATAACATCATTTCATCTCATTGAATAATTTTCATTTGAGTTCATCTTGTTGCCCGAAATGCTGTTAGAAGAATGCTATTTGAGATAATTGTCAGATCTGCTGCTCCAATTAGATATTTGTCATTTTTTGCCATGATTATTGTGTGCATGATATGCCCTGAGCTCTACATGTGTTTTTTATATGTTTTGCCATCTTTCCAGAGGTGTAACCCATGTATTTTTGTGATGTGTGTGGTGACTAGCACAAGCTTGCAAAGTGGTGCATTTGTTAATGCTGATTTCAGGGACTTAGCATTTCCACTAAGTCCTTGATCTGTTTATCTCAATATGCCACATGTTCATGTTGTTTCCTAGTGATCCGTGCCTCTTTTGAGGATGATCAGTAAGGATGTTTTGTTAATCTTGTAGTGCTCTATCCATCCATGTGTTTGTTTGCAAGTATGGAGCAGCCTAGCTTGAGTCAATCGAGCTCTACTTTTGCAATTTCGTGAATCTGGGCAGATTGCCTACGTGTTAGCAATTTTGCCGAGGATGTTGTAGTTGATCCGTGCATGCTATATTATTGTTCTTGCCATGTCTAGCTTGCATTTTGTGTATTCTTGATGGGTGTATGCTTAGATTGTCATGGCTTGCTCTGTAGTGTGTGCATCGAGCTCGTAAACATGCCTACTTGATATCTGTTTTCAGCATGCTCCAGTTTTCACTAAGTCTGTGAACTGATTATGTTTTTGCCATGTTCACATGCTTCCAATTGTAATTGCTGATCCCTTTTGACTCAAGGTCACTAAGGGACTTTTGTTAAGATCTTTGATTAGCTCCATGCCATGCTCTACTTTGCCATGTTCAGGTCCTGTAGCATATAGTTTTCATGCTCCAAAGAGATCAGCATATAGTTTTCATGCTCCAAAGCTATCTGATCTGAAATTTCAGACAAGTGTTAATTTCACTAAGTCTGAAATCTGGTTGCCAAATGCATTTTTTCCATGCTTGTTTGAACCTGTTAATGGATGAATTGTCCGTAGCTCAGTGCTAGTCTTTTATTAAGCATCATGATTGGATCCCTGCCATGTATTTTGATGCCATGTTTGGGTGCTGTAGCATGTTCATCTAGTTGCATTTAGTTGGCTACTTGCTGTAAATCGCAGAACGTGGCCATATTTGAATTGCTTGCCATTTCCAAACCGTAACTCCGATTCCGGTGATATTTATATCGTTTTCAAGTGATTTCATCTCATCTTTCCAGTGGCACACTTGGATTCCCAAGTTGAGGCCAGGTTCATTCATTCCTTGTCCAATCTTGCATATGCATCCCATATCGCATCCCGCATAGCATACCATCTTTGCATCATATTGTTTGAGCCTTGCACATGGTTGATTGTGTCCTTGTTGCTTGTTTGTCTTGTTTGGGTAGAGCCGGGAGATGAGTTCGCTAATGAGGAGCCCGTTGAGTTTGCTTTCGAGGATCCAGTCAACTCTGACAACTTTGCAGGCAAGATAATCATACCCTCGAAATCACTACTATCTTTGTATGCTAGATGCTTGCTCTTTTGCTATGCCTATGCTACGATGCCTACCACTTGCTTATCATGCCTCCCAAATTTCCATGTCAAACCTCTAACCCACCATGTCCGAGTAAACCGTTGATTGGCTATGTTACCGCTTTGCTCAGCCCCTCTTATAGCGTTGCTAGTTGCTGGTGAAGATTGGAGACCGTTCCTTGTAGGAACATTATTTTACTTGTTGGGATATCATTATATTTCCATTTTATCTTAATGCATCTATATACTTGGTAAAGGATGGAAGGCTCGGCCTCTCGCCTAGTGTTTTGTTCCACTCTTGCCGCCCTAGTTTCCGTCATATCGGTGTTATGTTCCCGGATTTTGCGTTCCTTACGCGGTTGGGTTATAATGGGAACCCCTTGATAGTTCGCCTTGATTAAAGCTTTTCTAGCAATGTCCAACCTTAGTTTTACCATTTGCCACCTAGCCTTTTTTTCCCTTGGGTTTCTGGAGCCCGAGGGTCATCTTATTTAAACCCCCCGGGCCAGTGCTCCTCTGAGTGTTGGTCCACCTGTCAGCTGCCGGTGGCCACCAGGGGCAACTCTGGGCTAGCCTACCCGTACCTAAGACAATCTGAGTGTGCCCTGAGAAAGAGATATGTGCAGCTCCTATCGGGATTTGTCGGCACATTCGGGCGGTGTTGCTGGATTTGTTTTAACTTGTTGAAGTGTCTTGTAGTACCGGGATACCGAGTCTGATCGGAATGTCTCGGGAGGAGGTCTATTCCTTCGTTGATCGTGAGAGCTTGTCATGAGCTAAGTTGGGACTCCCCTGCAGGGATTTGAACTTTTGAAAGCCGTGCCCGCGGTTATGGGGAGATGGGAATTTGTTAATGTCCGGTTGTAGATAACTTGAACCTTAACTTAACTAAAATGAATGAACGGTGTGAGTTGCCGTGATGGTCTCTTCTCGGCGGAGTTCGGGAAGTGAACATGGTGTTGGAGTAATGCTTGCGCAGGTTGCTCTCTAGTTTCTCGCTCGCGCTTTGCCTCCTCTTCTCGATCTCTCTTGCGAACAGGATAGCCACCATATATGCTAGTCGCTTGCTGCAGCTCCACTTATTTACCTTACCTTACCCATTATCTTAAATAGTCTTGATCGCGAGGGTGCGAGATTGCTGAGTCCCTGTGGCTCACAGATTACTTCCAAACCAGATGCAGGACCCGATGACTCCATTCCAGATGACGCGCTTGAGCTCAAGTGGGAGTTCGACGAGGACTCACGCCGATACTATGTGTCTTTCCCTGATGATCAGTAGTGGTGCCCAGTTGGGGTGATCGGGACCGTGTCGCATGTTGGGTTATCTTTTATATTGGCGCCATAGTCGGGCCATGAGTGTTTGAATGTTGTAATGTTATTTATGTACTTTGTGTGACGTGGCGAGTGTAAGCCAACTATGTATGTCCCCTTTTATTATCTATATTACATGGGATGTTGTGATGATTGCCTAACTTGCGACATTGCTTTCCATGCGGTTATGCCTCTAAGTCGTGCCTCGACACGTGGGAG
Organism: Triticum aestivum; assembly: GCF_018294505.1. Taxonomy (NCBI): domain Eukaryota; kingdom Viridiplantae; phylum Streptophyta; class Magnoliopsida; order Poales; family Poaceae; genus Triticum; species Triticum aestivum. The sequence goes on along the minus strand of NC_057812.1, from coordinate 440,633,842 downwards.
CTATAGCCGCATCGAGGGCGTTACAAGTTGGTATCAGAGCCTTCCCCGACCTTAGGAGCCCCCATTGCTTGATCGTTTTTAGCAGCCGAGTTGTGTCTAGAAAAAAATGTTTTGAGTCATTTAGGAATTATATATCGGAGAGTTTAGGAATTCTTTTTACTTCCCAGTCTCCTCATCGCTCTGGTAAGGCAGCGTGACGTAGAGTTTTGACTATTCTCTTCTCAAAGTTCACTAAAAAAAATTTAGGATCACGCGGGTATCTTGGAATCATTCCGATGGTTTTGTGACGAGAACATTGTTCTTGGTGCCTCCTGTCTTTAGGGGTTGTGGCAGTGTCTCGGGGAGTTGAGCTCCGAGGTGTTGTCGTCACAATTTTATTGTTGCAGTTCTGGAATACCTGAGTTTAGTACGCCGACATCGAAAATCTCTTTTATGCAGTTCGTTGGTGAGATAACCTCGACGCCACCCAGTATTGGGGCGGGAGTTCGGGAGTATCGCCATAACTTGTATAACGGATGCTTTTCGAAGGTTGAGGTAGATGGTTTCTGAAGTTTTTCTCGGTTATGTGTTGAAGGATGGATACAGCTGAATGTAGGATTTGCTAGATTTGGGTGAGATATTATGCTTCCCCTGTATCCCCAACACCTGATTGCATAACGGAAAGGTTCGGGAGTTTCATAGGTGGGAATTCTTGTAGCTCTAGTTCTTCTTCCACGGATATTTGGTTTGAGATTGGGATTTCTTACCGAGTATTCGTTCTTGATCCGTACCTTGTTGATTTATTTCTCTACCTAATTCTAAGTGGCTTCTCAATTTATGGATATGTGACCATTTCAAGAGGAATGCATTCGTTCATTTTGTTCGGATGTGAAGACTTTATGTTGCAATTTTCATTCCGTTGGATTCAGCTTCATTTTATCTGCCAATGTGCTAATGGTTGTCACCCTCTTCAGGATGGCTCCCGCTAAGAGCACCAATCAGAATCAGAATCAGGATCCGCCACCACCTCCACCTCCTCCGGAGGCATTGCAAGCTGTGATGGCCGCAACCAATGCAAACACATAGTTGATCATGCAAATTCTCCAAGAGCGCAATCAAGCGAACCAAGGCAACCAAGGCAACAATCAGAATAACTTTGCTACACTCAACCAGTTCCTTGCTAACGGGCCAAAGACTTTCAGCAATTGTGTTGAGGCAACTGATGCTAACGATTGGCTCGTGGATCTGTGCAAGCATTTCGAGTGCAGTAACGTCAGGCCTGAGGACTTCGTCAAGTTCGCTTCCTTCCAACTCAAAGACCAAGCTGCAGAATGGTTCCAGCAGTACAAGGATTCCAGAGGAGGACGTGCGATTACCTGGGATGAATTCCGTCAAGACTTCAAAGCTCATCATATTCCTCGGAGCGTGTTTGAAAGCAAGCGTGAGGAATTCCACAACCTGAAGCAAGGCTCTTTCTCTGTCTATGACTACAACATGTTGTTTCAGAAGCTCGCCCGCTTTGCTAAGCAGGACGTCCCTGATGAGAAGAGCATGATATACTAGTTCAGGGGTGGTCTCAGAGAAGAAATCCAGCTAGCTCTTGTTCTCTTTGAGCCCTTGAGGTACGATGAGTTCTACAACATGGCATTGAAGCAAGAGGCTGCTCAACTAAAGTGTGATGCTTCCAAGAAGCGAGTCAGAGACACTACTCCTTCTTCCTCTACTCAAGTGGCCAAGCAGCAGAAGTATTGGCTTCCTCCTCCTCCGTTTCGTCAACCGTATCAAAAGAGCAAAGGTGGCAGTGGATCTTCCCACCCACCCAACCCTGGCTTTCATAACAAGACTTCGTCTCAAGCTCCAAGATCGAGTGCTCCGTACCACCATCCACTTTCAGAGGTCACGTGCAACAAGTGCCAACAGAAGGGTCACTATGCCAACAAATGCTTCAATCAGAGGCGCCTCCCTCCTCCTCCTCCTGTGAGATCGGCAAGTACAGCTGTGGTCAAGCATAACCCCAAGCACGCCAAGGTCAACTTGATGAATACAGCTCAGGCAGAGGACTCGCCAGATGTCATCATGGGTAACCTTCCTGTTAACGATATTCCAGCTAAAGTTCTTTTTGACACGGGTGCATCGCATTGTTTCATCTCGAGACCGTTTACATCTAAGCATGGTTTGGCTTTGCAAATTTTGCCTAGTCCATTAGCAGTTGTCTCTCCCGGTAGGCGCATGCATGCTAACTCCGTTGCTCCGGATGTTACTATCACTTTGGGGGACTACAAATTTCTATCTTCTCCAACGGTTCTTGGTGACTCGGATATTGATCTTATTCTCAGGATGGATTGGCTTTCTAAGCACAAGGCGCATCTTGATTGTGCAGCCAGGCAGATTCAATTGACTCATTCATCTGAGGATGTAATTGTCTTTGCCGCTCGTGATGATACCATCCGCCTGTTTTCTCTCAATGAGAAGGGTGAACCGGATGCCATCTCACAAATTCCAGTCGTTTGCGAATATCAAGACGTCTTTCCAGAAGAGCTTCCAGGAATGCCTCCGCACCGGCCAGTTGAATTCATCATCGATCTTGAGCCTGGCACGGAACCTGTGTGCAAACGTCCTTACAAGCTCGGACCTGAAGAGTTAAAGGAGCTGAAGAAGCAACTCGATATTCAAGAGAGAATGGGTCTCATCCGGCCTAGTTCTTCTCCATGGGGTTGTGGTGTTCTTTTTGTGAAGAAGAAGGATGGAACGGACCGACTTTGTGTTGATTACCGTCCATTGAACAAGAAGACCATCAAGAACAAATACCCACTTCCCAACATCAACAAGCTGTTCGAACAACTCAAAGGTGCCCAAGTATTCTCCAAGCTTGATCTCCGTATGGGTTATCACTAGATTCGAATCCGTGAGCAAGATATTCCCAAGACGGCTTTCAGGACAAGCTATGGTTCATATGAATACATTGTCATGTCTTTTGGCCTTGTCAACGCTCCTCCGACGTTCTCTCGCATGATGAACTTCATCTTCAACGCCTACACCAATGACTTCGTTTTGGTCTATCTCGACGACATTCTGGTCTTTTCAAAGAACAAGGAAGATCATGCCAAGCACTTGCATTTGGTGCTCGATAAGCTCAGGGAACACCAGTTCTACGCCAAGTTCTCCAAGTGCGAATTTTGGTTTGATGAGGTTCTTTATCTTGGTCATATCATCTCTGCCAAGGGCATTGCGGTCAATCCTGAGAAGGTGTATGCAATTGTGAATTGGGAACCTCCTCAGAACGTGAAGCAACTCCGTAGCTTCCTCGGTCTCGCAAGCTACTGTCGAAGATTCATTGAAAACTTTTCTAAGATCGCGAAGCCTCTCTCAAATCTTCTCCAGAAGCACGTCAAGTACGTTTGGTCTCCGGAGTGTGACATTGCTTTCAACACTTTGAAAGAGAAATTGGTCACCGCTCCAGTTCTGACTCCGCCTGATGAATCCAAGTCGTACGAGGTCTTTTGCGATGCCTCTCTCCAAGGTCTTGGCGCAGTGTTGATGCAAGAGAAGAAAGTTGTGGCTTATACCTCTCGTCAATTGAAGCCCAACGAGAAGAACTACCCCACTCATGACCTTGAGTTGGCGGCAGTTGTGCATGCTCTTTTGACTTGGAGACATCTCTTATTTGGAAAAAAGTGGACATCTTCACTGACCACAAGAGTCTCAAGTACATCTTCAGTCAGCCTAATCTCAACCTCAGGCAAACTCGATGGGTCGAAATGATTCAAGAGTATAATCCGAGTATCGAGTATACTCCAGGCAAGGCCAATGTGATTGCTGACGCATTGAGCAGGAAGGCTTATTGTAACAGTCTTATTCTCAAGCCTTATCAACCTAAGCTTTGTGAAGCTTTCCGCAAGCTTAATCTGCAAGTTGTTCCTCAAGGTTTCCTCGCCAACCTTCAAGTCTCTCCTACCTTGGAAGACCAGATTCGCCAAGCCCAGCTTCTTGATGCTATGGTGAAAAAGGTGAAAATTGGGATTGCCAAGAGTCAACCCAAGTACAAGTGCTACCGCCTTGATGACAAGGACACTCTCTTCTTCGAGGATCGTATTGTTGTGCCCAAAGGTGACCTTCGTAAAGTGATCATGAACGAGGCTCACAATTCTCTCCTCTCCATCCACCCTGGGAGCACGAAGATGTATCAGGACCTCAAACAGGCTTATTGGTGGACTCGAATGAAGCGCGAGATTGCTCAGTTCGTGAATGAGTGTGATGTCTGTAGAAGAGTGAAGACAGAACACCAAAGGCCAGCTGGTCTCCTCCAACCTCTTGCCATTCCAGAATGGAAGTTTGACCACATTGAGATGGACTTCGTGACTGGATTTCCAAAGTCCAAGCATGGCAATGATGCTATATTCGTTGTCATCGACAAACTCACTAAAGTGGCCCACTTTCTGCCTATCAAAGAGTCAATCACTGCAGTTCAATTGGCGGAGCTCTATACCTCTCGAATTGTCTCTCTGCACGGTATTCCACAAGTGATCTCTTCAGACCGTGGCAGCATCTTTACCTCCAAGTTTTGGGATTCTTTTCAGAAGGCCATGGGCACCAACATCCGCTTCAGCACAGCTTTCCATCCTCAAACTAGCGGTCAAGTCGAGCGTGTCAATCAGATTCTTTAAGATATGCTCAGGGCTTGTGTGATCTCCTTCGGCATGAAGTGGGAGGATTGTCTTCTATATGCTTAATTCTCCTACAACAACAGTTTTGAAGCAAGTTCGGGCAAGGCCCCATTTGAAATCCTGTATGGCAGGAAGTGCCATACCCCTCTCAACTGGTCTGAAACCGGTGAACGTCAGCTTCTCGGCAATGACTTAATCACAGAGGCAGAGGAAATGTGCAAAGTCATTTGAGATAACCTCAAAGCAGCCCAATCACGCCAGAAGAACTACTATGATAGCAAGCACCGTGATCTGGCTTTCGAGATCGGAGATCATGTTTACCTCCGTGTCTCTCCTATGAAAGGTACTCGTCGCTTCAGTATCAAAGGGAAGCTTGCCCCCAGATACGTGGGACCTTTCAAGATCGTTAGCAAGAGAGGCGACCTCGCCTATCAACTCGAGCTTCCTTCAAACTTTGCAAATGTTCATGACGTGTTCCATGTCTCTCAGCTTCGAAAGTGCTTCAAGACTCCTGACCGCACCGTCAACTTCGAGGACATTGAGCTCCAAGAAGATCTCTCTTATCGTGAGCACCCCATTGCTATTCTTGAAGAGACTGAACGCAAGACTCGCAACAAGTCAATCAAATTCCTCAAAGTCAAGTGGTCACACCATCCCGACCGTGAAGCTACCTGGGAACACGAGGATCACCTCCGTTCTGAGTACCCGGCGTTCTTTCAGTCCTAGATCTCGGGACGAGATCCTTTCGTAGTGGTGGAGTGTTGTAACACCCCGGATACGATTTTCCCAATATGTAATCCAACTCTTGCCGTTTCCGGGTTCGGGTTTTTGTCTCCATGTGTGTTGTCGTTGTCTTACATCTCTTATCATGTCATCATGTGCATTGCATTTCCATACGTGTTCATCTCATGCATTCGAGCATTTTCCCCGTTGTCCGTTTTGCATTCCGGCGCTTCGTTCTCCTCCGGTGGTCATTTCTACCTTTCCTTCGTGTGTGGGGATTAAACATTTCCGGATTGGACCGAGACTTGCCAAGCGGCCTTGGTTTACTACCGGTAGACCGCCTGTCAAGTTTCGTACCATTTGGACTTCGTTTGATGCTCCAACGGCTAACCGAGGGACCAAAAAGGCCTTGTGGGTGTTGCAGCCCAACACCCCTCAAGTTGGCCCAAAACCCGCCAAAACCCTCTCCGTCATCTAGAGCGTTCGATCATGATCGCGTGGCCGAAAACCGCACATCATTTGGACACTCCTAGCTCCCTCTATGCCTATAAATAGGTCCTCCTCCAAAAATTCGGATCTCCTTCTTCCCCGAAACCCTAGCCCCGCTTCTCTCCGCGCGTCGGACGTGTCCGCCGGTGCCGGACAACGTCCGCCGCCACCGCCTGCCCAACCGGGAGCTGCCATGTGTCCCGCCGGGACATCTCCCCGCCGCCGGCCCGGGAGGCCCGAACCGGGCCCCCGAGGCCCATCGCGGCCACCGCCGCCCCTCTCCATCGCCCCGCCTCCCTCTTCGCCCGGCCCCGCCGCCATCTTCGCCAACGCCGGTGACCGGAGCCGCACCGGCCGCCGCCACCATTCGTCGCGAGCTCCGCCGAAGCTTCCTAACGCCGGCGCGCCGCCCGTCCCGCGGGCTCCTCCGCCGGCCGAGCCGCCGCCCGGCCTCTCTCCGGCCTCCTCCCCCACGCCAAGTACCTCTACGGTCGGCCTCCTCCGTCTCCGGCGTGATTTCCGGCGAACCTCGTAAAGCGTGCCACCGGATCCAGGTCTGGGATTGGATCGGTTGACTTTTTTGCACGAAACCCTAATTATTTGCTCAAGTTCATCATGTCGTAACTTTGCATCTGTAGCTCCGTTTTGGGCATATAGCATATCAAAATGTTAGTCTCAGAGAGAACATCATTTCATCTCATTGCATCATTTTCATTTGAGTTCATCTTGTTGCCCGAAATGCTGTTAGAAGAATCCTATTTGAGATAATTGTCAGATCTGCTGCTCCAATTGGATATTTGTCATTTTTTGCCATGATTATTGTGTGCATGATATGCCCCTGAGCTCTACATGTGTTTTTTATATGTTTTGCCATCTTTCCAGAGGTGTAACCCATGTATTTTTGTGATGTGTGTGGTGACTAGCACAAGCTTGCAAAGTGGTGCATTCGTTAATGCTGATTTCAGGGACTTAGCATTTCCACTAAGTCCTTGATCTGTTTATTTCAATATGCCATATGTTCATGTTGTTTCCTACTGATCCGTGCCTCTTTTGAGGATGATCAGTAAGGATGTTTTGTTAATCTTGTAGTGCTCTATCCATGCATGTCTTTGTTTGCAAGTATGGAGCAGCCTAGCTTGAGTCAATCGAGCTCTACTTTTGCCATTTCGTGAATCTGGGCAGATTGTCTATGTGTTAGCAATTTTGTCGAGGATGTTGTAGTTGATCCGTGCATGCTATATTATTGTTCTTGCCATGTCTAGCTTGCATTTTGTGTATTCTTGATGTGTGTATGCTTAGATTGTCATGACTTGCTCTATAGTGTGTGCATCGAGCTCGTAAACATGCCTACTTGATATCTGTTTTCAGCATGCTCCAGTTTTCACTAAGTCTGAGAACTGATTATGTTTTTGCCATGTTCACATGCTTGCAATTGTAATTTCTGATCCTTTTTGACTCAAGGTCACTAAGGGACTTTTGTTAAGCTCTTTGAGTAGCTCCATGCCATGCTTTACTTTGCCATGTTCAGGTCCTGTAGCATATAGTTTTCATGCTCCAAAGAGTGCTATCTGATCTGAAATTTCAGACAAGTGTTAATTTCACTAAGTCTGAAATCTAGTTGCCAAATGCATTTTTTCCATGCTTGTTTGAACCTGTTAATGGATGAATTGGCCGTAGCTCAGTGCTAGTATTTTGTTAAGCATCATGAGTGGATCCCTGCCATGTATTTTGATGCCATGTTTGGGTGCTGTAGCATGTTCATCTAGTTGCATTTAGTTGGCTACTTGCTGTAAATCGCAGAACGTGGCCATATTTGAATTGCTTGCCATTTCCAAACCGTAACTCCGATTCCGGTGATCTTTATATCGTTTTCAAGCGATTTCATCTCATCTTTCCAGTGGCACACTTGGATTCCCGAGTTGAGGCCAGGTTCATTCATTCCTTGTCCAATCTTGCATATGCATCCCATTTCGCATCCCGCATAACATACCATCTTTGCATCATATTGTTTGAGCCTTGCACGTGGTTGATTGTGTCCTTGTTGCTTGTTTGTCTTGTTTGGGTAGATCCGGGAGATGAGTTCGCTAACGAGGAGCCCGTTGAGTTTGCTTTCGAGGATCCAGTCAACTCTGACAACTTTGCAGGCAAGATGATCATACCCTCGAAATCACTACTATCTTTGCTAAGCTAGATGGTCGCTCTTTTGCTGTGCCTATGCTACGATGCCTACCACTTGCTTATCATGCCTCCCAAATTTCCAGGTCAAACCTCTAACCCACCATGTCCTAGCAAACCGTTGATTGGCTATGTTACCGCTTTGCTCAGCCCCTCTTATAGCGTTGCTAGTTGCAGGTGAAGATTGGAGACCGTTTCTTGTAGGAACATTATTTTACATGTTGGGATATCATTATATTTCCATGTTATCTTAATGCATCTATATACTTGGTAAAGGGTGGAAGGCTCGGCCTCTCACTAGTGTTTTGTTCCACTCTTGCCGCCCTAGTTTCCGTCATATCGATGTTATGTTCCCGGATTTTGCGTTCCTTACGCGGTTGGGTTATAATGGGAACCCCTTGATAGTTCGCCTTGATTAAAGCTTTTCCAGCAATGCCCAACCTTGGTTTTACCATTTGCCACCTAGCCTTTTTTCCCTTGGGTTTCCGGAGCCCGAGGGTTATCTTATTTAAACCCCCCCCCCCCGGGCCAGTGCTCCTCTGTGTGTTGGTCCACCTGTCAGCTGCCGGTGGCCACCAGGGGCAACTCTGGGCTGGCCTACCCATACCTAAGACAATCTGAGTGTGCCCAGAGAAAGAGATATGTGCAGCTCCTATCGGGATTTGTCAGCACATTCGGGCGGTGTTGCTGGATTTGTTTTAACTTGTCGAAGTGTCTTGTAGTACCGGGATACCGAGTCTGATCGGAATGTCTCGGGAGGAGGTCTATTCCTTCGTTGACCGTGAGAGCTTGTCATGGGCTATGTTGGGACTCCCCTGCAGGTATTTGAACTTTCGAAAGCCGTGCCCACGGCTATGGGCAGATGGGAATTTGTTAATGTCCGGTTGTAGATAACTTGAACCTTAACTTAATTAAAATGAATCAATGGTGTGAGTTGCCGTGATGGTCTCTTATCGGCGGAGTCCGGGAAGTGAACACGGTGTTGGAGTAATGCTTGCGCAGGTTGCTCTCTAGTTTCTCGCTCGCGCTTTTCCTCCTCTTCTCGCTCTCTCTTGCAAACAGGATAGCCACCATATATGCTAGTCGCTTGCTGCAGCTCCACTTATTTACCTTACCTTACCCATTAGCTTAAATAGTCTTGATCGCGAGGGTGCGAGATTGCTGAGTCCCTGTGGCTCACAGATTACTTCTAAACCAGATGCAGGACCCATTGACTCCGTTCCAGATGACGCGCTTGAGCTCAAGTGGGAGTTCGATGAGGACTCACGCCGATACTACGTGTCTTTCCCTGATGATCAGTAGTGGTGCCCAGTTGGGGTGATCGGGACCATGTCGCATGTTGGGTTATCTTTTATATTGGCGCCATAGTCGGGCCATGAGTGTTTGAATGTTGTAATGTTATTTATGTACTTTGTGTGACATGGCGAGTGTAAGCCAACTATGTATCTCCCCTTTTATTATCTATATTACATGGGATGTTGTGATGATTGCCTAACTTGCGACATTGATTTCCATCTGGTTATGCCTCTAAGTCGTGCCTCGACACGTGGGAGCTATAGCCGCATCGAGGGCCTTACACCTATACTTGTGGGTTATCATATAGTGGGCTTACTAAGTTGACGGGGACGAAGGGCTTTGTCAACTTTGTCAATATGCACGATTGTAGCTTGACTGACCGTACGATGTCCATCCAACGGCCGTAGTGCTTCTTCAACCTCTGGTCTTCTTGCTCCAGCCGCCCAAAGCAGCGCCGGTCGTGCCACCTGCTCCTGCCTCCCGTGGTCGGCTGTGCTGCCGCGGAGGCCTCACCGCCCCCATACTACTCCCACCGCTGGCCAGGCCATCCCTCCACTCCACTCACCCACAACCCCTGTTATTCTGTGGCGACAGCAGCGCAGCCAAACCAGTGAACCCTCGTACTCCTCTCCGCGTGGGCATCCACTGTCGCGTCTTCCCCGGCTCCGCGTCATCCCCTTCCTAGGCCTCGCCGTCGTCCACCGCCATGGTGCTGTAGGCGCGGCATGGTCAATGTGGTCAACGACCGAATTCCATCGAAAGAATACTGTACGTGAAGAGGCTGACAGCTGGGTCCACGGCAGCCGCAAGGAAGTGCCTCCTTATTATGCGGAAAATAATTATTCCTCCAACTGACAGCAGGGACCCACAGGACGCCCACCAGTATATCGTGAAAAAACCGTTTGCCCCTGACTACTGGGACCCACCCGACGGGCCACCGTATTTCGCAAAAAAAACATTCCCCCTGCTGTTAGCTCGGACCCACCGGAAGTGCCTCCTTATTACGCACAAAAAAAATGAATACCCCCTGCTAGCTGGGACCCACCTTGGTGGGAGGCTGACTTGTGGGCCTACTAAGTTGACGGGGATGGAGGGCTTTGTCAACTTAGTCAATATGCACGATTCTAGCTCAAGTGACCGTACGATGTCGATCCAACGGCCGTAGTGCTTCTTCAACCTCTGGTCTTCTTGCTCCAGCCACCCAAACCAGCGCCAGTCGTGCCTCGTGCTCCTGCCTCCCATGGCCGGCTGCGATGCGGCGGAGGCCTCACCTCCCCCTACTACTCCCACCGCTAGCCAGGCCATCCCTCTACTCACCCACACCCCCTGTTATTCTGCGGCGACGGCAGCCTCACACCGCAGCGAACCAGTGAACCCTCGCACTCCTCTACGCGTGGGCATCCACTGTCGCGTCGTCCCCTTCCTAGGCCTCGCCGTCATCCACCGCCCTGGTTCTCTCGGTGTGGCGTGGTCAACGTGGTCAAGGAACGGCTTCCATCGGACGTGGACGGTACGTGGAGAGGCTGACCGCCGGGTCCACGGCCGCAGCAAGGAAGTGCCTCCTTATTACATGCAAAATAATTATTCCTCCACCTGACAGCGGGGACCCACCGGACGGGCCACCATATTTCGCGAAAAAAGCGTTTGCCCCTGACTGCTGGGACCCACCAGCTACATCTTCGCACGCAAGGAATTTCCTGACAGTCGGGACCCACTTGGTCGAAGCGTACGTAGCGTTGTCATTCTGGTCGCGAACGTGTACGTACATATATACTGGTGGATGTAGAGGCGCGCACGTGTCGTAGTAGAGGCGCACACGTAGCATGTACACGTACGTACAGCGGCCAGGGTGCAAGAAAGAAAATACGGCCACGTATGTGTACATACGGGTGGGGTCTCGAACGCCTACTCGCGCATACGTACGGCCAGGGCTCGTGTACATGGCTGGGTCGGAACGGAGAAACAGCGTCGTCGTCGTATTCATGGGGAGGCAACGGAATGCGTCGTGTTCATGGGGAGGCAACGGAATGCGTCATGTTCATCGGGAGGGCTTGGACGGAACAGGTGATGGAAACGAGGCCTGGCATACCGCAGAACGGAGGAAACGGCCTTGTGTTCGACCAGCCACGTTCGAAACGGGATCCTGTTGATCGGGAGGGGTCTGGCGTACCGCAAAACGGAGGAAACGGACCTCCTACGGTCGAAATGGGGGTCCTGTTCATCGGGAGGGGTGTGGCGTACCGCAAAACGGAGGAAACGGACTTGTGTTGGAGCACTACGGTCAAAACGGGGGTCCTGTTCATCAGGAGAGGTGTGGCGTACCGCAAAACGGGACTCCACGGGATACTGTTCATCTCCACCGTCGACGCCCTCCAGCCTCCACGAGCTACTGTTCATCCACCGTCGACCTCCTCCAGCCTCCACCTGGGACTGTTCATCCACGGGCTCCTGTTCATCTAGCCTCCACTGCGCGCTACTCCACCGGCTACTGTTCAACCAGCCCTCTCCATGGGCTCCTGTTCAACCACCCCTCCACGGGCTACTGTCCGTCCTGCTCTCCACCATCTACTATTTATCCAGCCCTCCACGGGGTGGTCCTGTTCATCTAGTCCCAACCGGCTCGATCGATCAGGGTCCAGTTCATCCAGAGGCAACACCAC
>NC_057812.1:440577818-440621642 GCF_018294505.1 Triticum aestivum | reverse complement strand
CCCCCCACCCCGCAACGCTCACTGTTCATCTAGAGGCAGCATCGATCGGCTTCAGTTAGCAGCAGTAGCGAAGGAATTGCTTGATCGGGTTTAGTTAACAACCATCGATCGATCGCTCGGGTTCAGTAACGCGTAGCCTGCAGTGCAATCGCTCGGGTTCAGTTAGAGCCCAACACCTCGCTCGGGTTCAGTTAGAGCCAACACCTCGCGCACACACGCGTACGTGTACGAGAGAAGCGCGCATCGCTCGGCCCCCGACCTCCCATCGTAACCGGGAACTCCCTAAAATTTTCCTCCCCTCGCTTCTACCACGGTTTTTTCCGTCATGGACAGCCCAAAGAATGTCATGCAGCTGCATCTCCAGCCCGCCCAGGATGAAAAGCCCATTTGCTGTCATGATTTTTTGTCATAGAAGTAGGAGCCCACCACATCTATGATGATACTGGGTTTGTCACAATTATCGTCATAGAAGTGTCATATGTATGACAGAAAAAAATCCGTTCGGCCCAAAATGTCACGGAAGTGTCTTTTTTTATAGTGTTTGCAATAAGTATGTGAGTTCTTTATGGCTAATGTTGAGTCCATGGATTATACGCACTCTCACCCCATCATTGCTAGCCTCTTCGGTACCGTGCATTGCCCTTTCTCACCTCGAGAGTTTGTGCAAACTTCGCCAGTGCATCCAAACCCCGTGATACGATACACTCTATCACACATAAGCATCCTTATATCTTCCTCAAAACAGCCACCATACCTACCTATTATGACATTTCCATAGCCATTCCGAGATATATTTCCATGCAACTTCCATCATCATCATATACATGACTTGAGCATTTATTGTCATATTGCTTTGCATGATCGTAAGATAGCTAGCATGATGTTTTCATGGCTTGTCTGTTTTTTTGATGCCATCGCTACGCTAGATCATTGCACATCCCGGTACACCACCGGAGGCATTCATATAGAGTCATACTTTGTTCTAGTATCGAGTTGTAAGTAAATAAAAGTGTGATGATCATCATTATTAGAACATTGTCCCATGGGAGGTTATCAAAATAAAAGTGGCCAAAGAAGCCCCCCCCCAAAAAAAAGAGAGAGAGAGGCCAAAGAAGCCTACAAAAAAGAAAAAAAGAAAAAGAAAAAAATGAGAGAAAAGAGAGAAGGGACAGTGTTACTATCCTTTTACCACACTTGTGCTTTAGAGTAGCACCATGTTCTTCATATAGAGAGACTCTTGAGTTATCACTTTCATATAGTAGTGGGAATTTTCATTATAGAACTTGGCTTGTATATTCCGATGATGGGCTTCCTCAAATGCCCGAGGTCTTCATGAGCAAGCAAGTTGGATGCACACCCACTTAGTTTCCAGTTTGAGCTTTCATACACTTATAGCTCTTAGTGCATCCGTTGCATGGCAATCCCTACTCCTCACATTGACATCAATTGATGGGCATCTCCATAGCCCGTTGATTAGCCGCGTCGATGTGAGACTTTCTCCTTTTTGTCTTCTCCACACAACCTCCACCATCATATTCTATTCCACCCATAGTGCTATGTCCGTGACTCACACTCATGTATTGCATGAATGTTGAAAAGGTTTCAGAACGTCAATAGTATGAAACAATTGCTTGGCTTGTCATCGGGGTTGTGCATGATTTGAATATTTTGTGTGGTGAAGATGGAGTATAGCCAGACCATATGATTTTGTAGGGATAACTTTCTTTGGCCATGTTATTTTGAAAAGACATGATTGCTTTATTAGTATGCTTGAAGTATTATTGTCCTCATGTCAAATGATAGCCTATTGCTTTGAATCACTCATGTCTTAATATTCATGCCATGATTAGATTACATGATCAAGATTATGCTAGGTAGCATTCCACATCAAAAATTATCTTTTTTATCATTTACCTACTCGAGGATGAGCAGGAATTAAGCTTGGGGATGCTGATACCTCTCTGTCGTATCTATAATTTTTGATTGTTCCATGCCAATATTATACAACTTTCATATACTTTTGGCAACTTTTTATACTATTTTTGGGACTAACATATTGATCCAGTGCCCAGTGCCAGTTCCTGTTTGTTGCATGTTTTTTGTTTCACAGAAAATCCATATCAAACGAAGTCTAAAGGGATAAAAACTAATGGAGATTTTTTTTGAATATATGTGAATTTTGGGAAGTGGAATCAACGCGAGACGAGGCCCGAGGGGGCCATGAGGCAGGGGGCGCGCACTAGGGGGTCAGGCGCGCCCTGGGCCCTCGTGGCCACCCCGTAAGGTGGTTGGTGCCCTTCTTTTGCCGCAAGATAGCTAATATTCGGATACAAATCATGTCCAGAATTCAGCCCAATCAGAGTTACGGATCTCTAAGAATTTAAGAAACGGTGAAAGGGTAGAATCTGGAATGCAGAAACAGAGAGAGACAGAGAGACATATCCAATGTCGGAGGGGCTCTCGCCCCTCCCATTCCATGGAGGCCATGGGACAGAGGGGAAACCCTTCTCCCATCTAGGGAGAAGGTCAAGCAAGAAGAAGAAGAAGAAGGGCGGCTCTCTCTCCCCCTCTCTTCCAGTGGCGCCGGAACGCCGCCGGGGCCATCATCATCACCGCAATCTACACCAACAACTTCACCACCATCATCACCAACTCTTCCCCCCTCTATGCAGCGGTCTAACCCCTCTTTTACCCGCTATAATCTCTACTTAAACATGGTGCTCAACGCTATATATTATTTCCCAATGATGTATGGCTATCCTATGATGTTTGAGTAGATCCGTTTTGTCCTATGGGTTAATCGATGATCGTGATTGGTTTGAGTTGCATGTTTTATTATTGGTGCTGTCATATGGTGCTCTCCGTGTCGCGCAAGCGTGAGGGTTCCCCGTTGTACGGCTTGCAATATGTTCATTATTTGCTTATGGTGGGTGGCGTGAGTGATAGAAACACAGACCCGAGTAAGTAGGTTGTTTGTGTATGGGAATAAAGAGGACTTGATGCCTTATAATGCTACGGTTGGGTTTTTCCTTAATGATCTTTAGTAGTTGCGGATGCTTTCTAGAGTTCCAATAATAAGTGCATATGATCCAAGAAGAGAAAGTATGTTAGCTTATGCTTCTCCCTCAAATAAAATTGCAATAATGATTACCGGTCTAGTTATCGATTGCCTAGGGACAAATAACTTTCTTGTGTGACAACAAGCTCTCTACTAAAACTAACTTAGTTGTGTCTTCATCTAAACAGCCCCTACTTTTTATTATGTGCTCTTTATTATCTTGCAAACCTATCCAAGAACACCTACAAAATACTTCTAGTTTCATACTTGTTCTAGGTAAAGCAAACGTTAAGTGTGTGTAGAGTTGTATCGGTGGTTGATACAACTTGAGGGAATATTTGTTCTACCTTTAGCTCCTCGTTAGGTTCGACACTCTTACTTATCGAAAGAGCCTACAATTGATCCCCTATACTTGTGGGTTATCGGCCACTTAGGACTAGAGGGAAGCAGTCCCTGAGGTCCCTAAGGGCGAATCGGGCCGTGCGGAGCCTGAAGCTGAAGCAACTCTGGAGCTATCACAACAGTCGGAGGCCTTTGTCCCCACTACTGCGGTGGGGGGCCCGAGGTGTCTTCGTGAAGGAAATATGCCCTAGAGGCAATAATAAAGTTGTTATTTATATTTCCTTATATCATGATAAATGTTTATTATTCATGCTAGAATTGTATTAACCGGAAACTTAGTACATGTGTGAACACATAGACAAACGGAGTGTCCCTAGTATGCATCTACTTGACTAGCTCGTTAATCAAAGATGGTTAAGTTTCCTAGCCATGTACATGTGTTGTCATTTGATGAACGAGATCACATCATTAGAGAATGATGTGATGGACAAGACCCATCCGTTAGCTTAGCACTATGATCGTTTAGTTTATTGCTATTGCTTTCTTCACGACTTATACATGTTCCTATGACTATGAGATTATGCAACTCCCGAATACTGGAGGAACACTTAGTGTGCTATCAAACGTCACAACGTAACTGGGTGATTATAAAGATGCTCTACAGGTGTCTCCGATGGTGTTTGTTGAGTTGGCATAGATCGAGATTAGGATTTGTCACTCCGATTGTCGGAGAGGTATCTTTGGGCCCTCTCGGTAATGCACATCACTATAAGCCTTGCAAGCAATGTGACTAATGAGTTAGTTACGGGATGAAGCATTACGGAACGAGTAAAGAGACTTGCCAATATGAGCATCCAGGTTCCGATGATACTGACGGTCGAACCTCGGGCAAGTAACATACCGATGACAAAGGGAACAACGTATGTTGTTGTGCGGTTTGACCGATAAAGTTCTTCCTAGAATATGTAGGAGCCAATATGAGCATCCAGGTTCTGCTATTGGTTATTGACCGGAGATATGTCTCGGTCATATCTAAGTAGTTCTCGAACCCGTAGGGTCCGCACGCTTAATGTTCGATGACGATTTGTATTATGAGTTATATGTGATTTGATGACCGAAGTTTGTTCGGAGTCCCGAATGAGATCACGGACATGACGAGGAGTCTCGAAATGGTCGATACGTAAAGATCTATATATTGGAAGGCTATATTCGGACATCGGAAAGGTTCTGAGTGGTTCGGGTATTTTTCGGAGTAACGGAGAGTTATGGGAATTCGCCGGGGGAAGTATTGGGCCTTCATGGGCCTTAGTGGAAAGGAGAGAAGGGCCACAAGGGGAGGCTGCGCGCCCCCCAATGGGGTGGTCCGAATTGGACTAGGGAGGGGGCGGCGCCCCCCTCTTTCCTTCTCCCTCTCCTCTCCTTCCTTCTTCTCCTACATGGACTAGGAAAGGGGGAAACTTACTCCTACTAGGAGTAGGAATCCCCCCTTGGGTGCGCCACTTGAGGACGGCCCTCCTCCTCCTCCCCTCCTTTATATACGGGGGAAGGGGCACCACATAGACACACAAGTTGATCTTTTAGCCGTGTGTGGTGCCCCCCTCCACAGAAACACGCCTCGGTCATATCGTTGTAGTGCTTAGGCGATGCCCCGTGCCGGTAACTTCATCATCACCGTCACCACACCGTCATGCTGACGAAACTCTCCCTCGGCCTCGACTGTATCAAGAGTTTGAGGGACGTCACTGAGATGAACGTGTGTAGATCATGGAGGTGTCGTGTGTTCGGTACTTGGATCGGTTGGATCGCAAAGACGTTCGACTACATCAACCGCGTTACTAAATGCTTCCACTTTCGGTCTATGAGGGTACATGGACACACTCTCCCCGCTCGTTGCTATGCTTCTCCTAGATAGATCTTGTGTGATCGTAGGCAAATTTTTTGAAATACTACGTTCCCCTACAGTGGCATCCGAGCCAGGTCTATGCGCAGATGTTATATGCACGAGTAGAACACAAAGGAGTTGTGTGCGTGGGTATATACATATTGCTTTCCGTCACTAGTTGTTTCTTGATTCGGCGGTATTGTTGGATGAAGCGGCCCGGACCAACATTACATGACCGCGTTCATGAGACTGGTTCTACCGACGTGCTTTGCACACAGGTGGCTGGCGGGGGTTAGTTCCTCCAACTTTAGTTGAATCGGATTCAATTAATAGGGTTCTTTCGGAAGATCAAAAAGCAATCCTATACCAGGTTGTGGTTTTATGCCATAGGTAAGAACGGTTCTTGCTAAGCCCGTAGAAGCCACGTAAAACTTGCAATAATAAAGTAGAGGACGTCTAACTTGTTTTTGCCGGGCATGTTGTGATGTGATATGGTCAAGACGTGATGATATATAATTTGTTGAGATGATCATGTTTTGTAACAGTTATCGGCAACTGGCAGGAGCCATATGTTGTCGCTTTATTGTATGAAATGAAATCCCCATGTAATTGCTTTACTTTATCACTAAGCGGTAGTGATAGTCGTGGAAGCAATAGTTGGCGAGACGACAACGATGCTACGATGGAGATCAAGGTGTCAAGCCGGTGACGATGGTGATCATGATGGTGCTTTGGAGATGGAGATCAAAGGCATAAGATGATGATGGCCATATAATATCACTAATATTGATTGCATGTGATGTTTATCCTTTATGTATCTTATTTTGCTTAGTACGGCGGTAGCATTATAAGATGATCTCTCACTAAATTTCAAGGTATAAGTATTCTCCCTGAGTATGCACCGTTGCTACAGTTTATCGTACCGAGACACCACGTGATGACCAGGTGTGATAAGCTCTACGTTCACATACAACGGGTGCAAGCCAGTTTTGCACAAGCAGAATACTCGGGTTAAACTTGACGAGCCTAGCATATGCAGATATGGCCTCGGAACAATGAGACCAAGAGGTCGAGTGTGAATCATATAGTAGATATGATCAACATAGTGATGTTCACCATTGAAAACTACTCCATCTCACGTGATGATCGGACATGGTTTAGTTGATGTGGATCATGTGATCTCTTAGATGATTAGAGGGATATCTATATAAGTGGGAGTTCTTAAGTAATATGATTAATTGAACTTAAATTTATCATGAACTTAGTCCTGATAGTATTTTCATATCTATGTTGTAGATCAATTGCTCGCGTATAGCTTCCCCATTTTACTTATGATATGTTCCTAGAGAAAACTATGTTGAAAGATGTTAGTAGCAATGATGCGGACTAGCTCCATGATCTGAGGATTATCCTCATTTCTACACAGAAGAATTATGCACCGCTAGCTGACACACCTATTGCAGGAGCAGATGCAGACATTATGAACATTAACAAGCTCAGTATGATGACTAATTGATAGTTTAGTGCACCATGCTTTATGGCTTAGAATCGGGACTTCAAAAATGTTTTGAACGCCAAGGAGCATATAAGATGTTCCAAGAGTTGAAATTAGTATTTGATACGTCTCCAACATATCTATAAATTTTTATTGTTCCATGCTATTATATTATCTGTTTTGGATGTTTAATGGGCTCTAATATGCACTTTTATATTATCTTGGGACTAACCTATTAACCGGAGGCTTTACTTATAACAAACACTAATTAAAACATAAAAAACACAATCATAACAGAGGATAGATGATTTATTTATTACTAAATAGGAACAAAAAGAAAGGAACACAAATAAAATTGGGTTGCCTCCCAACAAGCGCTATCGTTTAGCGCCCCTAGCTAGGCATAATAGCGAGGATAGATCTATGTATTGCCATCTTTGGTAGGCAATCCATAAGTGGCTCTCATAATAGATTCATATTGTAATTTTATTTTATTTCTAGGGAAGTTTTCCATGCCCTTCCTTAACGGAAATTGTAATCCAATATTCCCTTCCTTCATATCAATAATTGCACCAATCGTTCAAGGAAAGGTCTACCAAGAAAAATAGGACATGAAGGATTGCAATCTATATCAAGAACAATGAAATCTACGGGCACATAATTCCTATTTGCAACAATAAGAACATCATTAATTCTTCCCATAGGTTTCTTAATGGTAGAATCCGCAAGGTGCAAGTTTAAAGAACAATCATCAAATTCACGGAAACCTAGCAAATCACACAAAGTTTTTGGGATCGTGGAAACACTAGCACCCAAATCACACAAAGCATAGCATTCATGATCTTTAATTTTTATTTTAATAGTAGGTTCCCACTCATCATAAAATTTTCTAGGGATAGAAACTTCCAACTCAAGTTTTTCTTCATAAGATTGCATTAAAGCATCAATGATATGTTTAGTAAAAGTTTTATTTTGACTATAAGCATGAGGAGAATTTAGCACGGATTGCAACAAGGAAATACAATCTATCAAAGAGCAATTATCATAATTAAATTCCCTGAAATCCAAGATAGTGGGTTCATTGCTATTTAAAGTTTTGACCTCTCCAATCCCACTTTTATCAATTTTTGCATCAAGATCTAAAAACTATGAATTTTTGGGACGCCTCCGAACTAAAGTTGACTCATATCCAGTCCCATCATTATCAAGATTCATATTTCAAAACAAATATTTAATAGGGGACACATCAATAACTTTTAGATCTTCATCATTATTATCATGGAAACTAGAAGAACACGCTTTCACAAAGCAATCTTTTTTTGCACGCATCCTAGCGGTTCTTTCTTTGCACTCATCAATGGAAATTCTCATAGCTTTGAGAGACTCATTGATATCATGCTTAGGTGAAATAGATCTAAGTTTCAAAGAATCAACATCAAGAGAAATCATATCCACGTTCCTAGTCAACTCATCAATCTTAGATATTTTTTCTTCAATCAAAGCATTGAGACTCTTTTGCGAACTAATAAATTCTTTAATATTAGATTCAAAATCAGAGGGAATCTTATTATAATTTCCATAAGAATTGTTGTAGTAATTACCATAATTATTAGAGGAATAACTAGGAAACGGCCTAGGATTAAAATTACCTCTATATGCGTTATTACCAAAATTGTTCCTACCAACAAAATTCACATCCATAGATTTATTATTATTCTCAATCAAAGTAGACAAAGGCATATCATTGGGATCAGTAGGAGTACTCTTATTATCAAACAATTTCATAAGTTCATCCATCTTTCCACTCAAAACATTAATCTCTTCAATTGCATGCACCTTTTTACTAGTAGATCTTTCAGTGTGCCATTGAGAATAATTAACCATAATATTATCTAGGAGTTTGGTAGCTTCTCCTAAAGTGATTTCCATAAAACTACCTCCCGCGGCCGAATCTAAAAGATTTCTAGAAGAAAAATTCAATCCGGCATAAAAAATTGTATAATCATCCATAAATTCAAACCATGTGTGGGGCAATTACGTACCATTAATTTCATCCTGTCCCAAGATTGTGCAGCATGCTCATGATCAAGTTGCTTAAAATTCATAATATCGTGTCTAAGAGAGATGATCTTAGCGGGAGGAAAATACTTAGAGATAAAAGCATCTTTGCACTTATTCCATGAATCAATACTATTTTTAGGCAAAGTCGAAAACCAAGCTTTAGCATGATCTCTAAGCGAAAATGGAAATAGATTAAGTTTAACAATATCATTATCCACGTCTTTCTTCTTTTGCATATCACACAAATCAACAAAGTTGTTTAGATGGGTAGCGGCATCTTCACTAGGAAGGACAGAAAATGGATCTTTCATGACAAGATTCAGCAAAGCAATATTAATCTCACAAGATTTAGCATCGGTAAGAGGAGCAATCAGAGTGCTCATAAAATCATTATTGTTGGTATTGGCAAAGTCACACAATTTAGTATTATCTTGAGCCATCGTGACAAGCAAGCAATCCAACACACAAGCAAACAAGCAAGGAAAAAGCAAACGGAAAGAGAGGGCGAAAGGAAAAGAGGGCGAATAAAACGTCAAGGGTGAAGTGGGAGAGAGGAAAACGAGAGGCAAATGGCAAATAATGTAATGCGAAGGATAAGAGTTATGATGGGTACTTGGTATGTCTTGACTTGGCGTAGATCTCCCCAGCAACGGCGCCAGAAATCCTTCTTGCTACCTCTTGAGCATGCATTGGTTTTCCCTTGAAAAGGAAAGGGTGATGCAGCAAAGTAGCATAAGTATTTCCCTCAGTTTTTGAGAACCAAGGTATCAAGCCAGTAGGAGACCACGCGCGAGTCACCTCGTACCTACACAAACAAATAAGAACCTCGCAACCAACGTGATAAAGGGGTTGTCAATCCCTTCATGGCCACTTGCAAGAGTGAGATCTGATAGAGATAATAATAATAATAATAATAATAATAATAATAATAATAATAATAATAATACTAATAATAATAAGATAAATATTATTGGTATTTTTATGATATAAATTGAAAGTAAAGATTGCAAAATAAAATAGATTGGAAACTTGTATGATGGAAAATAGACCCGGGGGCCATAGGTTTCACTAGTGGATTCTCTCAAGATAGCATCAGTATTACGATGGGTGAACAAATTACTGTCCAGCAACTGATAGAATTGAGCATAGTTATGAGAATACTAGGTATGATCATGTATATAGGCATCACGTCCGTGACAAGTAGAGCGACTCCTGCCTGCATCTACTACTATTACTCCACACATCGACCGCTATCCAGCATGCATCTAGAGTATTAAGTTCGTAAGAACGGGGTAACTCTTTAAGCAAGATGACATGATGTAGAGGGATAAACTCATGCAATATGATATAAACCCCATCTTTTTATCCTCGATGGCAACAATACAATACGTGTCGTTTCCCCTACTGTCACTAGGATCGAGCATCGCAAGATTGAACCCAAAGCTAAGCACTTCTCCCATTGCAAGAAAGATCAATCTAGTAGGCCAAACCAAACTAATAATTCGAAAAGACTTGCAAAGATAACCAATCATACATAAAAGAATTCAGAGAAGATTCAAATATTGTTCATAGATAAACTTGATCATAAACCCACAATTCATCAATCTCAACAAACACACCGCAAAAGAAGATTACATCGAATAGATCTCCACAAGAGAGGGCGGGAACTTTGTATTAAGATCCAAAAAGAGAGAAGAAGCCATCTAGCTAATAACTATGGACCCGTAGGTCTGAAGTAAACTACTCACACTTCATCGGAGAGGCTATGGTGTTGATGTAGAAGCCCTCCGTGATCAATACCCCCTCCGACGGAGCTCTGGAAAAGGCCCCAAGATGGGATCTCGTGGATACAGAAAGTTACGGCGGTGGAATTAGGGTTTTGGCTCCGTATCTGGTAGTTTGGGGTACGTAGGTTTATATAGGAGGAAGGAGTACGTCGGTGGAGCAACATGGGCCCCACGAGGGTGGAGGGCGCGCCCCCTACCTTGTGCCTTCCTCGTTGATTGCTTGACGTAGGGTCCAAGTGCTATGGATCATGTTCATTCCGAAAATCACGTTCCCGAAGGTTTCATTCTGTTTGGACTCCGTTTGATAGTCTTTTTCTGCGAAACCCTAAAATAGGCAAAAAAACAGCAATTGTGGGCTGGGCCTTCGGCTAATAGGTTAGTCCCAAAAATAATATAAAAGTGTATAATAAAGCCCAATAATGTCCAAAACAGGATATAATATAGCATGGAACAATCAAAAATTATAGATACATTGGAGACGTATCATCATGCTAGTTCAGTATTTGTGAATTTGAGAAATAGTTGTGTTGAGGTTTGCAAGTCCAGTAGCATGCACGTGTGGTAACCATTGTGTAACAAATTTGAAGCATGAGGTGTTTCTTTGATTGTCCTCCTTATGAGTGGCGGTCGGGGACAAGCGATGGTCTTTTCCTACCAATCTATCCCCATAGGAGCATGCGCGTAGTGCTTGGTTTTTGATGACTTGTAGATTTTTGCAATAAGTATGTGAGTTTTTTATGACTAATGTTGAGTCCATGGATTATACGCACTCTCACCCTTCCATCATTGCTAGCATCTTCGGTATTGTGCATTGCCCTTTCTCACCCCGAGAGTTGGTGCAAACTTCGCCGGTGCATCCAAACCCCATGATATGATATGCTCTATCACACATAAGCCTCCTTATATCTTCCTCAAAACAGCCACCATACCTACCTATTATGGCATTTCCATAGCCATTCCGAGATATATTGCCATGCAACTTTCCACACTTCCTTTATTATGACACGCTTCATCATTGTCATATTGCCTTGCATTATAATGTAGTTGACATCGTATTTATGGCAAAGCCACCGCTCATAATTTTTTATACATGTCACTCTTGAATCATTACACATCCCGGTACACCGCCGGAGGCATTTATATAGAGTCATATTTTGTTCTAGTATCTAGGTGTAATTTTTGAGTTGTAAATATATAGAAGTGTGATGATCATCATCATTAGAGCATTGTCCCGTGTGAGAAAAAAAGAGAAAGGACAAATAAAAAAAGAGAAGGCCCAAAAAAATGAGAGAAAAAGAGAGAAGGGACAATGTTACTATCCTTTTTCCACACATGTGCTTCAAAGTAGCACCATGATCTTCATGATAGAGAGTCTCTTATTTTGCCAGTTTCATATACCAGTGGGAATTTTCATTATAGAACTTGGCTTGTATATTCCAACAATGGGCTTCCTCAAAAATCCCTAGGTCTTCGTGAGCAAGCAAGTTGGATGCACACCCACTTAGTTTCTTTTGTTGAGCTTTCATACATTTATAGCTCTCGTGCATCCATTGCATGGCAATCCCTACTCCTCGCATTGACATCAATTGATGGGCATCTCCATAGCCCGTTGATTAGGCGTGTCGATGTGAGACTTTCTCCCTTTTTTGTCTTCTCCATGCAACCTCCATCATCATATTCTATTCCACCTATAGTGCTATGTCCATGGCTCGCGCTCATGTATTGCATGAAAGTTGAAAAAGTTTGAAAATACAAAAGTATGAAACAATTGCTTGGCTTGTCATCGGGGTTGTGCATGACGGGAGCATTTTGTGTGATGAAAATGAAGCATGGCCAAACTATATGATTTTGTAGGGATGAGCTTTCTTTGGCTATGTTATTTTGAGAAGACATAATTGCTTGGTTAGTAGGCTTGAAGTATTATTATGTTTATGTCAATATTAAACTTTGGTCTTGAATCTTTTGGATCTGAATATTCATGCCACAATAAATAAAATTACATTGAAAATTATGTTAGGAAGCATTCCCCGTCAAAAATTCCATTCTTATCATTTACCTACTCGAGGACGAGCAGAAATTAAGCTTGGGGATGCTGATACGTCTCCAACGTATCTATAATTTTTGATTGTTCCATGCTATTATATTATCTGTTTTGGATGTTTAATGGGCTTTAATATGCACTTTTATATTATTTTCCGGACTAACCTATTAACCGGAGGCCCAGTGCCAGTTTCTGTTTTTTCCTATTTCAGTGTTTCGTAGAAAAGGAATATCAAACGGAATCCAAACGGAATGAAACCTTCTCGAGGATCTTTCTTGGAACAAACGTCATCCAGGAGACTTGGAGTGGAAGTCAGAGACACAACGAGGTGGTCACGAGGTAGGAGGGCGCGCCCAGGGGGTAGGCGCACCCCCACCCTCGTGGGTCCCTCGTAGCTCCACCGACGTACTTCTTTCACCTTGTGGGAGTCCTGGATTAGCAGCTCTCCGGACAGCCGGACTATTTCCATTGGCCGGACTGCTAGACTATGAAGATACAAGATTGAAGACTTTGTCTTGTGTCCGTATGGGACTCTACTTGGCGTGGAAGGCAAGCTAGGCAATACGGATATGTGTATCTCCTCCTTTGTAACCAACCTTGTGTAACCCTAACCCTCTCCGGTGTCTATATAAACCGGAGGGTTTTAGTCCATAGGACACAACAACTACAACAGACAATCATACCATAGGCTAGCTTCTATGGTTTTAGCCTCTCTGATCTCGTGGTAGATCTACTCTTGTACTACCCATATCATCAATATTAATCAAGCAGGACGTAGGGTTTTACCTTCATCAAGACGGCCCGAACCTGGGTAAAACATCATGTTCCTTGCCTCCTGTTACCATCCGCCTTAGACGCACAATTCGGGACCCCCTACCCGAGATCCGCCGGTTTTGACACCGACATTGGTGCTTTCATTGAGAGGTCCTCTGTGTCATCACCGTTAGGCTTGATGGCTCCTACTATCATCAATAGCGATGCAGTCCAGGGTGAGACTTTTCTCCCCGGACAGATCTTCATGTTCGGCGGCTTTGTACTGCGGGCATATTCGCTTGGCCATCTGGAGCAGATTGAAAGTTACGCCCCTGGCCACCAGGTCAGGTTTGGAAGCTTAAACTACACGGCCGATATCCATGGAGACTTGATCTTCGACAGATTCGAGCCTCTACCTTGTGCGTCACGCGGTCACGATGAGTACGATTTAGCTCTACCATCGGACAGTGTCCAGGAGATCGCGCAGGCAGCCACTCCGACCCTCAACTCGGAGCCAGTTGCGCCGTCCATGGATGGGTGAATGGACCCCGCCACGGAGGCCTTACCCTCAGCGGCGATCGAGCCAAACATCGACCTTACCTTGCACAAGAGCCGTGTTGTTAAACTGTCGGATCCTTCTCCGGCCACGGACTCCGAACCGCCCGCGCCCGTTCCCATCGAATTCGATTAGGCACCGATGATGGATATTACCTCCGCGGATATTTTTCAGCACTTGCCCTTTGGCGACATACTAAACTCATTAAGGTCTCTCTCCTTGTCAAGAGGATCCTGGCCGAACTATGCCCGGCAGGACTGGGATGCGGACGATGAAGAATTCACGGCCCACCCACCACCCACTTAGTAGCCACGTCGATGACTTAACTGACATGCTCGACTTCGACTCCGAAGACATCGACGGTATGGACAATGATGCAGGAGACGAAGAGGATCCACTACCCACAGGGCACTGGACAGCCACCTCATCATACGATATATACATGGTGGATACACCCAAAGAAGGCAATGGCGACGAGATAGCGGAGGATGACCCCTCCAAGAAGCAACCCAAGCGCCGACGTCAGCGGCGCCGCTCTAAGTCCCGCCAAAGCAAAAGTGGTGATACCGGCACAGGAGATAATAACACTCCGGATAGTGCCAAAGACAACAACAATCCCCTCCAGCAAGATTTAGAGCAGGAGGATGGAGGAGCCAGCCCTCCTGAGAGAGCGGCAGATGGAGAGGAGGAGGATGATAATTACATGCCCCCCTCCGAAGACGAGGAAAGCCTCAACGACGACGAATTCGTTGTGCCAGAGGATCCCGTCCAACAAGAGTGCTTCAAACGCCGGCTTATAGCCACGACAAATAGCCTTAAGAAAAAGCAGCAGCAGCTTCAAGCTGATCAGGATCTGCTAGCTGACAGATGGACTGAAGTCCTCGCGGCCGAGGAATATAAACTCAAGCACCCCTCCAAGAGTTACCCAAAGTACAGGTTGCTACCCCGACTGGAGGAAGAAGTGTATGATGCGGCTGATCGGCCACCTCGTGGCCGCGATAGAGAGGCATTCCAGCCAAAAACTCAGCCTGCACCCCGACGCCATTCAAATAAAAAGGCATGGGGAGATAAGCCGGACCTGTGAGACATATTGGAGGACAAAGCAAAGCATGCAAGATCAATCTAAGGATCACGAGGGCGCGCCACTATGCGAGAAGATAAACGTCACACCGGATATAGTAAAAGTAAATCCGGCTGGGCCGAACACAGCGGGCAAGACCCATTCGACCTGCGTCGCGATATAGCCCAATACAGAGGCGCCACACACCCCTTATGCTTCACAGATGAAGTAATGGATCATCAAATCCCAGAAGGTTTCAAACCTGTAAATATTGAATCATACGACGGCACAACAGATCCCGCAGTATGGATCGAGGATTTCCTCCTCCACATCCACATGGCCCACGGTGATGACTTACACGCCATCAAATACCTCCCACTAAAGCTCAAGGGACCAGCGCGGCATTGGCTTAACAGCTTGCCAGTAGAGTCCATCAGCTGTTGGGAAGATCTGGAAGCCGCATTCCTCGACAACTTTCAGGGCACTTATGTACGGCCACCAGATGCCGATGACTTGAGCCACATAATTCAGCAGCCAAAAGAGTCAGCCAGGCAATTCTGGACTCGGTTCCTAACAAAGAAAAATCAAATCGTCGACTGTCCGGATGCAGAGGCCCTAGCGGCTTTCAAACACAACATCCGTGACGAATGGCTAGCCCGGCACGTTGGTCAGGAAAAGCCAAAATCTATGGCAGCCCTCACGACACCCATGACCTGCTTTTGTGCGGGAGAAGACAGATGGCTGGCTCGCAGTAATAACATATCAAAGAACCATGGTACTTCGGATACCAAGGACGGCAATAGCAGGTCACGTTGCAACAAACATAAGCGCCGCATTAACAGCGATAATAACGAGGATACGACAGTCAATGCCGGATTCAAAGGCTCTAAACCCGGTCAGCGGAAAAAGCCATTCAAACAAAGTACACCGGGTCCGTCCAGCTTGGACCGTATACTCGATCGCTCGTGTCAAATACACGACACCCCAAAAAAGCCAGCCAATCACACCAACAGGGATTGTTGGGTGTTCAAGCAGGCCGGCAAGTTAATTGCTGAAAACAAGGACAAGGGGCCACATAGCAATGACGAGGAGGAGCCCCGGCAGCCACACACCAGAGGACAGAAGAGGTTTCCCCCACAAGTGCGGACGGTGAACATGATATACGCAACCCACATCCCCAAGAGGGAGCGGAAGCGTGCGCTTAGGGACGTATATGCGTTGGAGCCAGTCGCCCCAAAGTTCAACCCATGGTCCTCCTATCCGATCACTTTCGATCGCAGGGACCATCCCGCTAGTATCCGTCACGGTGGATTCGTCGCACTGGTTCTGGACCCAATCATTGACAGATTTCACCTCACTCGAGTCCTTATGGACGGCGGCAGCAGCCTGAACCTGCTTTATCAGGACACAGTGCACAAAATGGGTATAGACCCCTCAAGGATCAAACCCACAAAAACGACCTTCAAAGGCGTCATTCCAGGCGTAGAGGCCCATTGCACAGGCTCAATTACACTGGAAGTGGTCTTCGGATCCCCGGATAACTTCTGAAGCGAAGAGTTAATCCTCGATATAGTCCCGTTCCGAAGTGGTTATCATGCACTTCTCGGGCGAACCGCATTTGCAAGATTCAATGCGGTACCGCATTATGCATAGCTCAAGCTCAAGATGCCAGGACCTCGTGGGGTTATTACAGTCAATGGAAACACAGAGCGCTCTCTCCGAACAGAGGAGCACACTGCGGCCCTCGCAGAAGAAGCGCAAAACAGCCTCTCAAGGCAATCCACCAGTTCGGCGTTTCAAGACCCGGACACCTTCAAGCGCGCTCGAAGCCATCGGCAAATAGACCGCCTGGCGCGATCTGAGCTTGCGTAGCAATGTGGCCCCCGCCCCAGTCCCAGCCAAACGGTGAAACTTGTGCCACGCGTACATAATTACACATTAAAAATACCATGGGCACAGGTGGGGAGGGGGGCAGAACTGCGGCACGCCCCAAGACGCGGCTTAAACCGCACTAGGGGCTTCCCGTTTGGTTATTTTTCTCTTTTTCACGACCTTAATCTCTGGAAACCCTGTCCGGCAGCAGTATTGTCGAACACATGATGCAACAACCAAGGAGGCAGAAAGCTACGTCACACCACGGAATTCCCAGGTGGATTACAATAACGAGCGAAATATTTGATTTAATACTATTCCTCAGCTTGCCCTTGGAAGGGACATAGTCCCACTCTTTGCTTATCGCACTATCTGTATCATTCTGCTGTAACGCACCTTTTTGAATAAACAATGCATAACATCACGACTATTATTGCATTCTTGTTATATATATATATATATATATATATATATATATGTGTGTGTGTGTGTGTGTGTGTGTGTGTGTGTGTGTGTGTGTGTTCATTAACGACGCCTTGCAACCGTACGCTTTGGTACGGCCAATACACCAGGGGCTTACGTACCCCACAATATGGTGTGAAAATTCCGAACACTTCCACAAGTGCGGCACCCCGAACTTATAGCATTATATGCATCAGCTCCGAATCATGTCTTTGGTCAAATGTTGGGTTTGCCCGGCTCCTATGTTTTGGTAACTTACGTTCCGCTCTATTGGCTAAGGTAGCACTAGGAGAACTACTGCGATTGTGCCTCGGTTCTGTCGGGCTTAGCACCTCAGTAGAGAAAGCTAAAACTGACTGTCATGATAAGGCGAGAGACTGGTCGCTGTTCGGCAAGGTTTTTTAGTCCCTAAAACTTATGCCGCTTAGGGCGAGGGGCCGGCCCTGTACGGCTTAAAGGCGTGATCGCGCCCCGAATTCGGCCTTCCGAATACCAGGGGCTTCGCCGAAATTTAAAATTATAGAATTCTATGGCTAAGTGAGAGTGATAAAGCATTATTAGTCCGGTTGCCTTGTTCGTTGTGCTGAGCACCTCCCTCGAAGGACCCAAACATGGGAACAAGAGTGCTCAGGTTTATCCCGAACACCCCAGCACTCATGGCATGGGGCAGAAGCCGAGGACTGGCCATCTCTCAGATTGGATAAACGGCCAAACAGAAGGTAATATTTTAAATTCACACAAGCATTGTATAGCGCATATGAAACAAGTTTTCATCATACAGGATCACACGAGCAAGTTTACTCAAATATTACATCCTTTAAACATTCGTCCGCTACAAGACGGGCACCCTTCAGGACACCCTCATAATAAAACTCGGGGGAGCGATGCTCCTTGCCCTGCGGCGGCCCTTCCTTGATCAGCTTCACAGCGTCTAGCTTGGCCCACTGCACCTTCACACGGGTGAATGCCCGGCATGCACCTTCGATGCAGACAGACCACTTGACGACCTCCAGCCGTGGGCAGGCATCCACAAGCCGCCTCACCAGGCCGAAGTAGCTATTCGGAAGGGCGTCGCCAGGCCACAGCCGGACTATAAGGCACTTCATGGCATGTTCGACCGCCTTGTGCAGCTCGACCAGCAGCTTTAGCTGGTCGCTCAGAGGCATCGGGTGTTCGGTCTCAGTATACTGAGACCAGAACAGCTTCTCCGTTGAGCTTCCCTCCTCGGCCTGGTAAAATTGTGTGGCATCCGACACGCTGCGGGGCAAATCTGCGATTGCTCCTGGAGAGCTCCGAATTCGGGTAAGTAATCGGTAATTTACTTTCACATGCTTGCTTTGTTGGAAATATGCCCTAGAGGCAATAATAAATTAGTTATTATTATATTATATTTCATTGTTCATGATATTTTTTTATTATCCATGCTAGAATTGTATTGATAGGAAACTCAGATACATGTGTGGATACATAGACAACACCATGTCCCTAGTAAGCCTCTAGTTGACTAGCTCATTGATCAATAGATGGTTACGGTTTCCTGACCATGGACATTGGATGTCATTGATAACGGGATCACATCATTAGGAGAATGATGTGATGGACAAGACCCAATCCTAAGCCTAGCACAAGATCGTGTAGTTCGTTTGCTAAAGCTTTTCTAATGTCAAGTATCATTTCCATAGACCATGAGATTGTGCAACTCCCGGATACCGTAGGAGTGCTTTGGGTGTGCCAAACGTCACAACGTAACTGGGTGGCTATAAAGGTACACTACAGGTATCTCCGAAAGTGTCTGTTGGGTTGGCACGAATCAAGACTGGGATTTGTCACTTTGTGTAAACGGAGAGGTATCTCTGGGCCCACTCGATAGGACATCATCATAATGTGCACAATGTGACCAAGGAGTTGATCACGGGATGATGTGTTATGGAACGAGTAAAGAGACTTGCCGGTAACGAGATTGAAAAAGGTATAGGAATACTGACGATCGAATCTCGGGCAAGTACAATACCGCTGGACAAAGGGAATTGTATACGAGATTGATTGAATCCTCGACATCATGGTTCATCTGATGAGATCATCGTGGAACATGTGGGAGCCAACATGGGTATCCAGATCCCGATGTTGGTTATTGGTCGGAGAGTTGTCTCGGTCATGTCTGCATGGTTCCCGAACCCGTAGGGTCTACACACTTAAGGTTCGGTGACACTAGAGTTGTTATGGGAAATAGTATGTGGTTACCGAAGGTTGTTCGGAGTCCCGGATGAGATGCCGGACATGACGAGGAGCTCCGGAATGGTCCGGAGGTGAAGATCGGTATACTGGACAAAGGTTATTGGAGTCCGGAATTGTTTCGGGGGTACCAGGTGATGACCAGCGTGTCCGAAAGGTGTTTCGGAGGCCCCGGCAAGCGTTGGGGGGCCTTATGGGCCAAGGGGAGAGGGCATATCAGCCCACTAAGGGGCTGAGTGCCCCTCCCACCCCATCTCACGTAACCAGGAGAGGTGGGGGCGCCACCCCTAGGGCAGCCGCCCCTCCCGGCTTGGGGGGCAAGTTTCCTTGGGGGTGGGGGCGCCCAAACCCATCTAGGGTTTCCCCTGTGGCCGCCGCCCTCCCCTAGGGAACCCTAGGGTGCCTCCCCCTCCTCCCTTCCCCCTATATATAGTGAGGGATAGAGAGGGCAGCCGCACCCTTCCCCTGGCGCAGCCCTCTCCCTCCTCCAACACCTCGTCCTCCTCCGTAGTGCTTGGCGAAGCCCTGCCGGAGAACCACAAGCTCCATCACCACCATGCCGTCGTGCTGTCGGAATTTTCCCTCAACTTCTCCTCTCCCCTTGCTGGATCAAGAAGGAGGAGACGTCCCTGGGCTGTACGTGTGTTGAACGCGGAGGTGCCGTTCGTTCGGCACTAGGATCATCGGTGATTTGGATCACGACGAGTACGACTCCATCAACCCCGTTCACTTGAACGCTTCCGCTTAGCGATCTACAAGGGTATGTAGATGCACTATCCTTCCCTTCATTGCTAGATTACTCCATAGATTGATCTTGGTGATGCGTAGAAAATTTTGAATTTCTGCTACGATCCCCAACAGTGGCATCATGAGCTAGGTCTATGCGTAGTTTCTATGCACGAGTAGAACACAAAGCAGTTGTGGGCGTCGATTTTGTCAATTTACTTGCCGTTACTAGTCTTATCTTGATTCGGCGGCATCGTGGGGTGAAGCGGCCCGGACCGACCTTACACGTACTCTTACGTGAGACTGGTTCCACCGACTGACATGCACTAGTTGCATAAGGTGGCTAGCGGGTGTCTGTCTCTCCCACTTTAGTCGGATCGGATTCGATGAAAAGGGTCCTTATGAAGGGTAAATATAAATTGGCATATCACGTTGTGGTTTTGGCGTAGGTAAGAAACATTCTTGCTAGAAACCTATAGCAGCCACGTAAAAACTTGCAACAACAATTAGAGGACGTCTAACTTGTTTTTGCAGCATATGCCTTGTGATGTGATATGGCCAAAAGGATGTGATGAATGATATATGTGATGTATGAGATTTATCATGTTCTTGTAACAGGAATCACGACTTGCATGTTGATGAGTATGACAACCGGCAGGAGCCATAGGAGTTGTCTTAATTTATTTATGACCTGCGTGTCAACATAAACGTCATGTAATTACTTTACTTTATTGCTAAAGTGTTAGCCATAGTAGTAGAAGTAATAGATGACGAGACAACTTCAAGAAGACACAATGATGGAGATCATGGTGTCATGCCGGTGACAACGATGATCATGGAGCCCCGAAGATGGAGATCAAAAGGAGGAAAATGATATTGGCCATATCATGTCACTATTTGATTGCATGTGATGTTTATCATGTTTTACATCTTATTTGCTTAGAATGATGGTAGCTTAAATAAGATGATCCCTCGCAATAATTTCAAGAATTGTGTTCCCCCTAACTGTGCACCGTTGCGAAGGTTCGTTGTTTCGAATCACCACATGATGATCGGTTGTGATAGATTCTAACGTTCGAATACAACGGGTGTAAGCCAGATTTACACACGCAATACACTTAGGTTGACTTGACGAGCCTAGCATGTATAGACATGGCCTTGGAACACGGAAGACTGAAAGGTCGAGCATGAGTCGTATAGAAGATACGATCAACATGGAGATGTTCACCGATGTTGACTAGTCCGTCTCACGTGATGATTGGACATGGCCTAGTTGACTCGGATCATGTTTCACTTAGATGACTAGAGGGATGTCTATCTGAGTGGGAGTTCATTAAATAATTTGATTAGATGAACTTAATTATCATGAACATAGTCTA
The DNA here is from genome assembly GCF_018294505.1 of Triticum aestivum. Lineage (NCBI taxonomy): Eukaryota > Viridiplantae > Streptophyta > Magnoliopsida > Poales > Poaceae > Triticum > Triticum aestivum. The sequence continues at coordinate 440,599,936 of NC_057812.1, read as the reverse complement.
AATTGTCTTTGCAAATATGTTGTAGATAAATAGCTCACGTTGTAGCTCCGTGTTTCAATACGTTCCTAGAGAAAGATTAAGTTGAAAGATATTGTAAGCAATGATACGGACTAGGTCCATAGTCCGAGGAGTGTCCTCACTGCTACACAGAAGGCTTACGTCTTTGATGCATCGCTCGATGTGCAAACCCCTACGACGTCGTCTGTGGATGTTGTGAACACCTGACAAACACGTCCTGATGACTACTTGATAGTTTAGTGCACCATACTTCACGGCTTAGAATCGGGATTCCAATGACGTTTTTGAATGCCATAAGACATATGAGATGTTCCAAGAGCTGAAATTGGGATTTCAGGCTCATGCCCGTGTTGAGAGGTATGAGACCTCTGACAAGTTCTTTTGCCAACAAGATGGAGGAGAATAGCTCAACTAGTGAGCATGTGCTCAGAATGTCTGGGTGCTACAATCACTTAAATCAAGTGGGAGTTAAACTTCCAGATAAGATAGTGATTGATAGAGTTCTCTAGCCACTATCACTAAGCTACTAGATCTTCGTGATGAACTATGACATGCAAGGGATGGAATTGATCCCGGAGCTGTTCGTGGTGCTTAAGACCGCAAAAGGTAGAAATCAAGAAGGAGCATCAAGTGTTGATGGTTTAACAAGACCACTGGTTTCAAGAAGGGCAAGGGCTAGAAGGGAAACTTCATGGATGGCAAACCAGTTGCCGCTCCAGTGAACGAACCCAAGGTTGAAACCAAACCCGAGACTAAGTGCTTCTATTGTAAGGGGAACGGTCACTGGTAGCGGAATTACCCCAAATGCATGGTAGATAAGAAGGCTGGCAACTTCAAAGTATATACGTGTTATTAATGTGTACCTCACTAGTACTCCTGGTAGCACCTGGGTATTGGATACCGGTTCAGTTGCTATTATTGATGACTTGAAGCAAAAGCTACTGACTAAACGGAGACTGGCTAAGGGCGAGGTGACGATGTGTGTTGGAAGTGTTTTCAAAGTTGATGAGATCACCATCGCACACTCCATCTGCCTTCGGGATTAGTATTGAACCTAGATAAATGTTATCAGGTGTCTACGTTGAGCATGAATATGATTAGATCATGTTCATTGCAATACAGTTATTCATTTAAATTAGAGAATGATGGTTATTCTGTTTACATGAATAATACCTTTCATGGTCATGCACCCTATGTGAATGGTTCATTGAATCTCGGTCGTGGTAATACACATGTTCATGCCAAAAGATGTAGAGTTAATAATGATAGTACCACTTTCTTGTAGCACTGCCGCTTAGGTCATATTGGCGTAAGATGCATGAAGAAACTCCATGTCGATGGATGTTTGGAGTCACTTGATTTTGAATCGCTTGACACATGCGAGCCATGCCTCATGGGCAGGATGACTAAGACCCCGTTTTCAGGTACAATGAAACGGGCAAGTGACTTGTTGGAAATCATGCATGCTGATGCATGTGATCCAGTGAGAATTGAAGCGTGCGGTGGATATCGCTATTTTCTCATCTTCACTGACGATTTGGGTAGATATAGGTATATCTACTTAATGAAGCACAAGTCTGAAACGTTTGAAAAGTTCAAGCAATTTCAGAGTGAAGTTAAGAATCATCATAACAATAAGATCATGTTCCTACGATCTGATCAAAAGGGGATTTTCTGAGTTATGAGTTTGGAAATCACTTAAGACATTGTGGAATTGTTTCACAGTTGAAGCCACCTGGAACACCACAAGGTAATGGTGTGTCCGGACGTCGTAATCGAACCCTATGAGATATGGTGCGATCTATGATGTCTCTTACCGATCTACCATTTCATTTTGAGGTTATGCGTTAGAGACAGCTGCATTCACTTTAGATATGACACCATCTAAGTCCGTTGAGACGACGTCGTATGAACATTGGTTTGGCAAGAAACCAAAGTTGTCGTTTCTTAATGTTTGGGGCTGCGATGCTTAAGGCTTCAGCCGGAGAAGCTCGAACCCAAAGCGGGCAAACACATCTTCATAGGATACCCAAAAGGTGACAGTTGGGTACACCCTCAATCTTAGATCCGAGGGCAAATTGTTTGTCGCTAAGAACGGGTCCTTTCTCGAGAAGGAGTTTCTCTCGAAAGAATTGAGTGGGAGGAAGATAGAACTTGATGAGGTTGTCGAACCGTTACTTCAATCAGAGAGTGATGCAACACAGAAAGATGTTTTCTGTGGCGCCTACGTTTGTTGAAGAGGAAGTTAATGATAGTGATCATGAAGCTTCAGATCAAGTTGCTATCGAACCTCATAGGTCGACAAGGATATGTACTACTCCTGAGTGGTATGGTAATCCTGTCTTAGATATCATGTTGTTAGACAACAATGAACCTATGATCTATGGAGAAGCGATGGTGGGCCCGTATTCCGACAAATGGTTAGAAGCCATGAAATCCGAGATAGGATCCATATATCAGAACAAAGTATGGACTTTGGTGGACTTGCCCAATAATCGACAAGCCATTGAGATAAATGGATCTTTAGGAAGAAGACGGATGTGGGCGGTAATATTACCGTCTATGAAGCTCGACTTGTGGGAAAGAATCTTTTCACAAGTTCAAGGAGTTGACTACAATGAGAATTTCTCACCCGTAGCGATGCTTAAGTCCGTCGGAATCGTGTTAGCATTAGCTGTATTTTTCGATTATAAAATCTGACAGATGGATGTCAAAACAAGTTTTCTTACCAGTTTTCGTAAGAAAGAGTTGTATGTGATACAATCAAAGTTTTGTCGATCCTAAGGATGCTAAAAGGTATGCTGGCTCCAGCAATCCTTCTATGGACTAGAGCAAGCATCTCGGAGTCAGAATATATGCTTTGATGGAGTGATCAAAGCTTTTAGGTTTATACAATGTTTGCTAGAAACTTGTATTTACAAGAAAGTGAGTGGAAGCACTACAACATTTTTGATAAGTATATGTGGATGACATATTGTTGATCCGAAATAATGTAGAATTTCTGGAAAGCATAAATGGTTGTTTGAAGAGTGATTTTCAAAGGAAGACCTAGATAAAGCTCCTTACATATTGGGCATCAAGATCTATAGAGATAGATCAAGACGCCTGATGATACTTTCAAAGAACGCACACCTTGACATGTTTTTGAAGGAGTTCAAAATAGATTAGTCAAAGAAGGGGTTCTTACCTGAGTTGTAAGGTGTGAAGTTGAGTAAGACTCAAAGATTGACCACGGCAGAAGAAATAGGAAGGACGAAGGTCGTCCCCTATGCTCTTGTCATAGGCCCTATACGGTATGCCATGCTGAGTACAGCACCTGATGTGTGCCTTGCCACATGTCTGACAAGAGGGTACAAAGGTGATCTAGGACTGGATCGCCAGATAGCGGTCAAAATTATCCTTAGAGGAATAAGGAAATGTTTCTTAGTTATGGAGGTGATAAAGAGTTCGATGTAAAGAGTTACGTCGATGCAAGCTTAACACCTATCCGGATAGCTCTGAGTAGAGATACCGGATACGTATAATGGAGCAACAACTTGGAATAGCTCCAAGTGGAACGTGGTAGCAGCATCTACGATATGACATAAAGTTTTGCGAAATACATAGGGATCTGAATATGGCAAGACCCGTTGACTACAACCTCTCTCACAAGCATAACATGATCAAACCCAGAACTCATTGAGTGTTAATCACATAGTGATGTGAACTAGATTATTGACTCTAGTAAACTCTTTGGATGTTGGTCACATGGTGATGTGACCTGTGAGTGTTAATCACATGGCGATGTGAACTAGATTATTGACTCTAGTGCAAGTCGGAGACTGTTGGAAATATGCCCTAGAGGCAATAATAAATTAGTTATTATTATATTATATTTCATTGTTCATGATAATCGTTTATTATCCATGCTAGAATTGTATTGATAGGAAACTCAGATACATGTGTGGATACATAGACAACACCATGTCCCTAGTAAGCCTCTAGTTGACTAGCTCGTTGAGTAATAGATGGTTACGGTTTCCTGACCATGGACATTGGATGTCATTGATAACTGGATCACATCATTAGGAGAATGATGTGATGGACAAGACCCAATCCTAAGCCTAGCACAAGATCGTGTAGTTCGTTTGCTAAAGCTTTTCTAATGTCAAGTATCATTTCCTTAGACCATGAGATTGTGCAACTCTCGGATACCGTAGGACTGCTTTGGGTGTGCCAAATGTCACAACGTAACTGGGTGGCTATAAAGGTACACTACAGGTATCTCCGAAAGTGTCTGTTAGGTTGGCACGAATCGAGACTGGGATTTGTCACTCCGTGTAAATGGAGAGGTATCTCTGGGCCCACTCAGTAGGACATCATCATAATGTGCACAATGTGACCAAGGAGTTGATCACGGGATGATGTGTTACGGAACGAGTAAAGAGACTTGCCGGTAACGAGATTGAACAAGGTATCGGGATACCGACAATCGAATCTCGGGCAAGTACAATACCGCTGGACAAAGGGAATTGTATACGGGATTGATTGAATCCTCGACATCATGGTTCATCCGATGAGATCACCATGGAACATGTGGGAGCCAACATGGGTATCCAGATCCTGCTGTTGGTTATTGGCCGGAGAGTTGTCTCGGTCATGTCTGCATAGTTCCCGAACCCGTAGGGTCTACACACTTAAGGTTCGGTGACGCTAGAGTTGTTATGGGAAATAGTATGTGGTTACCGAAGGTTGTTCGGAGTCCCGGATGAGATCCCGGACATGATGAGGAGCTCCGGAATGGTCCGGAGGTGAAGATCGGTATACTGGACGAAGGTTATTGGAGTCCGGAATTGTTTCGGGGGTACCAGGTGATGACCAGCGTGTCCGAAAGGGGTTTCGGAGGCCCCGGCAAGCATTGGGGGGCCTTATGGGCCAAGGGGAGAGGGCATATCAGCCCACTAAGGGGCTGAGCGCCCCTCCCACCCCATCTCACGTAACCAGGAGAGGTGGGGGCGCGACCCCTAGGGCAGCCGCCCCTCCCGGCTTGGGGGGCAAGTTTCCTTGGGGGTGGGGGCGCCCAAACCCATCTAGGGTTTCCCCTGTGGCCGCCGCCCCTCCCCTAGGGAACCCTAGGGTGCCTCCCCCTCCTCCCTTCCCCCTATATATAGTGAGGGATAGAGAGGGCAGCCGCACCCTTCCCCTGGCGCAGCCCTCTCCCTCTTCCAACACCTCGTCCTCCTCCGTAGTGCTTGGCGAAGCCCTGCCGGAGAACCACAAGCTCCATCACCACCATGCCGTCGTGTTGTCGAAATTTTCCCTCAACTTCTCCTCTCCCCTTGCTGGATCAAGAAGGAGGAGACGTCCCCGGGTTGTACGTGTGTTGAACACGGAGGTGCCGTCCGTTCGGCACTAGGATCATCGGTGATTTGGATCACGACGAGTATGACTCCATCAACCCCGTTCACTTGAACGCTTCCGCTTAGCGATCTACAAGGGTATGTAGATGCACTCTCCTTCCCTTCGTTGCTAGATTACTCCATAGATTGATCTTGGTGATGCGTAGAAAATTTTGAATTTCTGCTACGATCCCCAACATGCTTTGCATATAGAATGCCTTACCCGCCGCTATTTTCTTCATCGCGTCAAGCTCCTAGAGGGCCTTTTGGGCCTCGGCCTTGGCACTCTTTGCGCTCTTGAGGGCCGCGGCAAGCTCAGACTCTCGCGTCTTCGAGTCAAGATCCAACGCCTCGTGCTTCGTCACGAGAGCCTGGAGCTCTTGCTGGACCTCACCCACACAAGCCTCTTGTTTTTCCCTCTTGGTGCGCTCCTTGGCTGCTTTATCTTCGGCCTTGGTTAGCGCTTGCTTCAGGGTCGCCACCTCAGTCGTGGCCCCTGGCAAATATACGATGATCCTGTCATTTTGCAAATCGTGTCTTCTTTTATATATACATATCTACAGACAGGGTATTACTTACCCTTGTTCTCCTCGAGCTGCCTCTTGGCAAGGCCGAGCTCTTTCTTGGACCCCTCGAGGTCCTGCTTCAGTACGGCGACCTCTGCAGTCAGTGTGGCGGACGCTAGCAGCGAGGCCTGCATACGCATATTGACATACTTATATTAGACTCCTGCGATATTATTTGATCCTTTGTTCGGCTTTTCTTTGTGAACACCGAACAAAGCATCACGGGCTACTGTCTATGCGGTAATATTTTTCCTATATTTTAAAACACTTACCTCAAAGCCTGTTAGAAGGCTGGCACAGGCTTCAGTCAATCCGCTCTTGGCGGACTGAACCTTCTGGACCACCGCACTCATAATAGTACGGTGCTCCTCGTTGATGGAAGCGCTACGAAGCGCTTCCAGCAGATTGTCCGGCGCCTCTAGATGGACAGAGGTCACCGGCACAGGCGTCTTGCCCCTCTTAGAAGGAGGCTGCCTGCCCGAGCCCGGAACCACTCAAGGTTCCGGCGCGGTGTTCGGCTGAGGGCCGAACTCGGAGCTCTGAGGGGCCTTGTCCCCTCGGCTCCTGGAGTCCGGGAGGCCGCCTTGAGGCGCCTCCGGCACTGTCTCCCCTCGACCCGGTGCCTCGTGAGACAGCACCTCGGTGTCGTCCGCAGGATAGGGGGAGGTGGCGGTCGGGACTTGATCACTATCCATGTCCAACGAGCCCAGGGAGCCGTCCGATGATACATCAATATGGGCTCGGGGCGGCCTGCATAATCATATTTCGGCGTTAGGTGAAGTAGTGCGGCAAAGGAAAACTATGACTTGCTCTGGTATCCGAATACTTACGACTTCCCCAGGGGCTTGGCCCTGGGCAGCCACTCGTCTTTGCCGGCGGCGGCGGTGGTAGAGTAGTCCGGAAGGAGAGTTCTCCCCTTCTTGGACCCTTCGGCCTCCCCAGTTGGGGCAACCTTCCTTTTCTTGTCTCCCCCGTCTGGAGGGGGAGCATCCTCTTCTGCCTCCTCATCTTCGGGGGAGGATTGCGCCGTAGAGTCCTCGGACGGTGAGTCCGACGACGCCTGGCGTCGGGAACTCTTTCAGGTTCCCTTGGCCTTCTTGGTCTTCTTCGGCACCGTATAAGGAGCCGGAGTCAGCATCTTCGCCAGAAGAGCGTCTGCTGGGCCTTCGGGCAAAGGAGCCGGATAGTCGATCTGTCCGGCCGTCTCCTGCCAGTCCTGTCAAAGGTACGGGAGTTTAGATCCTGCATGGAGTCAATCTATAAAAAATAAGTATCCTGTGAAAGGTAAAGCAACTTACCGCACTGGCTTGGCGCTTCGCGCTGAATCCGCGATCCTCAGTAATGGGAGGAGGGACCTCGGCGCTTTTGAACAGCACCCTCCAGGCATCTTCGTGAGTTGTGTCAAAGAACCTGTTCAGAGTTCGATGCTGTGCCGGGTCGAACTCCCACAAGTTGAAGTCCCGTTGTTGGCACGGGAGGATCCGGCGGTGGAGCATGACCTGGACTACGTTGACAAGTTTGAGCTTCTTGTTCACCATGTTTTGAATACATGTTTGGAGTTCGGTCAGCTCTCCCGAACTACCCCAGGACAGGCCCTTCTCTTTCCAGGAGGTGAACCGCGTGGGGATGCCAGATCGGAACTCAGGGGCCGCTGCCCATGCAGGGTCACGCGGCTCGGTGATGTAGAACCACCCCGATTGCCACCCCTTTATGGTTTCCACAAAGGAGCCCTCGAGCCATGTAACGTTGGGCATCTTGCCCACCATGGCGCCTCTACACTCCGCCTGGCGGCCGCCCACAACCTTCGGCTTGACATTGAAGGTCTTCAGCCATAAGCCGAAGTGGGGCTTGATGCGGAGGAAGGCCTCGCACACGACGATAAACGCCGAGATGTTGAGGATGAAGTTCGGGGCCATATCATGGAAATCCAGGCCGTAGTAGAACATGAGCCCCCAGATGAATGGGTGGAGAGGGAATCCCAGTCCGCAGAGGAAACGGGTAAGGAACACTACCCTCTCATGGGGCCCGAGGGTGGGGACGAGCTGCCCCTCATCTGGGAGCCGGTGCGTTATGTCGTCGGGCAGGTATCCAGCTCTCCTCAGCTTCTTGATGTCTCCCTCCATGACAGAGGAGACCATCCACCTGCCTCCCGCTCCGGACATGGTTGGGGAAGGTTGAGGTGGGAAGTGCGGACTTGGGCGCTAGAGCTCGAGTGTGCGAAAACGGATGAGCAAAGGAGGAAGAAGGCGTGGATGAAAAGGTGAATCCTTATCCCTTTATATGGGCGGACGAAACTAAGCGTCCCCACTAGCCTGGTAAAACTCGCTTATCCCCAAGCGCCGTAATCGATGGCGCGGTTGGGTTACCCACACCCATATTGATGAGAATCCCGTGATAAGGGGACACGATCTCTGCTTCGACAAGACATGTCAAAAAACTGCCTCGCGTTACGTGCTGGGCTAGTTAAAGGAAACGGTTCGAATAATCACCGGGCCATGACATAATGTCATATTGCCAAAACAAGTCAGCAAATTGGATTTGTGGAAATATTATTCTCTCTACGGTGGTATGTGGAACTTATTTTGCAGGGTCGGACACTATCCTTATATTCAAATTCTTCCGTGGTATATTCGGAGGAGGAACCCGCCTTGCAATGCCGAAGACAATACTGCGCACCGGACTCATCATCATTGAAGCCTGGTTCAGGGGCTACTGTGGGAATCCTGGATTAGGGGGTCTCCGGACAGCCGGACTATTTCCATTGGCCGGACTGTTAGACTATGAAGATATAAGATTGAAGACTTCGTCTCGTGTCCGGATGGGACTCTACTTGGCGTGGAAGGCAAGCTAGGCAATACGGATATGTGTATCTCCTCCTTTGTAACCGACCTTGTGTAACCCTAACCCTCTCCGGTGTCTATATAAACCGGAGGGTTTTAGTCCGTAGGACACAACAACTACAACAGACAATCATGCCATAGGCTAGCTTCTAGGGTTTTAGCCTCTCTGATCTCGTGGTAGATCTACTCTTGTACTACCCATATCATCAATATTAATCAAGCAGGACGTAGGGTTTTACCTCCATCAAGAGGGCCCGAACCTGGGTAAAACATCGTGTTCCTTGCCTCCTGTTACCATCCGCCTTAGACGCACAGTTCGGGACCCCCTACCCGAGATCCGCCAGTTTTGACACCGACACACCTATATATACTCTTATACCCAAAAACATCCAGGAGAGCCACAAAACCACTTTTCCACCATCGCAACCTTCCATACCCGTGAGATCCCATATGGGGACCTTTTCTGGCGATTTGCCGGAGGGGGAACCAATCACGGAGGGCTTCTACATCAACACCATAGCCTCTCCGATGATGTGTGAGTAGTTCACCACAGGCCTTCCGGTCCATAGTTATTAGCTAGATGGCTTCTTCTCTCTCTTTGGTTCTCAATACAATGTTCTCCTCGATGTTCTTAGAGATCTATTCGATGTAATATTCTTTTACGGTGTGTTTGCCGAGATCTGATGAATTGTGGATTTATGATAAAGTTTATCTATGAACAATATTTGGTTCTTCTCTGAATTCTTATATGCATGATTTGATATCTTTGCAAGTCTCTTCGAATTATCGGTTTAGTTTGTACTACTAGATTGATCTTTCTTGCAATGGGAGAAGTTCTTAGCTTTGGGTTCAATCTCGCGGTGTCCTTTCCCAGTGACAGTAGGGGCAGCAAGGCACGTATTGTATTGTTGCCGATGAGGATAAAAAGATGGGGTTTATATCATATTGCTTGAGTTTATCCCTCTACATCATGTCATCCTACCTAAAGTATTACTATGTTCTTATGAACTTAATACTCTAGATGCATGCTGGATAGCGGTCGATGTGTCGAGTAATAGTAGTAGATGCAGAATCATTTCGGTCTACTTAACACAGACATGATGCCTATATTTCATAATCATTGCCTAGATATTCTCATAACTATGCGCTTTTCTATCAATTGGTCGGCAGTAATTTGTTCACCCACCGTAATACATGCTATCATGAGAGAAGCCACTAGTGAAACCTATGGCCCCCGGGTCTATTTTATATCATATAAGTTTCCGATCTACAATTCTAGTTTACTATTTATTTTATTTTGGAATCTTTACTTTTCAATCTATACAACAAAAATACCAAAAATATTTATCTTATTATCTTTAACAGATCTCACTTTTGCAAGTGGCCGGGAAGGGATTGAAAACCCCTTTATCACGTTGGTTGCAAGGTTCTTGATTGTTTGTGCAGGTACTAGGCGACTTGTGTGTAATCTCCTACTGGATTGATACCTTGGTTCTCAAAAAGCTGAGGGAAATACTTACGCTACTTTGCTGCATCACCCTTTCCTGTTCAAGGGAAAACCAACGCATGCTCAAGAGGTAGCAGTATTTCAGACTCATGCCTGTGTCAAGAGGTACGAGACCTCTGACAGTACTTTGCCTACAAGATGGAGGAGAATATCTCAACCAGTGAGCGTGTGCTCAGATTGTCTGGGTACTACAATTGCTTGAATCAAGTGGGAGTTAATCTTCCGGATAAGATAGTAATTGACAAAGTTCTCTAGTCATTATCACCAAGTTACTGGAACTTACTGATGAACTATAATATGCAAGGGATGACGTAAAATGATTCTGGAGCTCTTTGCGATGCTGAAATCGGCGGAGGTAGAAATCAAGAAAAGCATCAAGTGTTGATGGTTGACAATACCACTAGTTTCAAGTAAAAGGGCAAGGGAAAGAAAGGGAACGTCAAGAAGAATGACAAGGAAGTTGCCACTCCCGTGAAGAAGCCCAAAGCTAGACCTAAGCCTAAAACTGAGTGCCTCTACTGCAAAGGGAATGGTCACTGGAAGCGGAACTACCCCAAATACTTGGCGGATAAGAAGGATGGCAAAGTGAACAAAAGTATATTTGATATACATGTTATTGATGTGTACTTTACTAGTGTTCATAGTAACCCAGGGTATTTGATACCGGTTTAGTTGCTATGATTAGTAACTCGAAACAGGAGTTGCAAAATGAACAGAGACTAGCTAAGGACAAGGTGACGATGTGTGTTGGAAATGATTCTAAGGTTGATAAGATCACCATCGGACACTCCTTTTAACCTTCGAGATTAGTGTTGAACCTAAAATAAATGTTATTTCGTGTTTGCATTGAGCATGAATATGATTGGATCATGTTTATTGCAATACGGTTATTCATTTAAGTCAAAGAATAATTGTTGTTATGTTTACATGAATAAAACCTTCTATGGTCATACACTTAATATAAACGGTTTATTGAATCTCGATCATAGTGATACACATATCCATAATATTGATGCCAAAAGATGCAAAGTTGATAATGATAGTGCAACATACTTGTGGCACTGCCGTTTAGGTCATATTGGTGTAAAGCGCATGAAGAAACTCCATGCGGATGGACTTTTGGAATCACTTGATTATGAATCATTTGATGCTTGCGAACCATGCCTCATGGGCAAGATGACTAAGATTTCGTTCTCCGGAATAATGGAGCGAGCCACTCACTTATTGGAAATAATACATACTGATGTATGCGGTCCGATGAGTGTTGAGGCTCGTGGCGGGTATCGTTATTTTCTGACCTTCAAAGATGATTTGAGAAGATACGAGTATATCTACTTAATGACACAGAAGTCTGAAACATTTGAAATGTCCAAGAATTTCAGAGTGAAGTGGAGAATCATCATAGCAAGAAAATAAAGTTTCTATGATCTGATCACGGAGACGAAATATTTGAGTTACGAGTTTGGCCTTCAGTTGAAACAATGTTGAATAGGTTCGCAACTCACGCCACCTGGAACACCACAGCGTAATGGTGTGTCCGAACGTCATAACCGTACTTTATTAGATATGGTGTGATCTATGATGTCTCTTACCGATTTACCACTATCGTTTTGGGGTTATGCATTAGAGACAGTTGCATTCACGTTAAATAGGGCACCATCTAAATCTGTTGAGACGACACCGTATGAACTATGGTTTGGCAAGAAACCAAAGTTGTCGTTTCTTGAAGTTTGGGGTTGCAATGCTTATGTGAAAAAGTTTCAAACTAATAAGCTCGAACCCAAATCGGAAAAGTGCGCCTTCATAGGATACCCAAAAGAAACTGTTGGGTACACCTTCTATCACAGATCCGAAGGCAAGCTCTTTGTTGCTAAGAGTGGATCCTTTCTGGAGAAGGAGTTTCTCTCGAAAGAAGTGAGTGGGAGGAAAGTAGAACTTGATGAGGTAATTGTACCTTATCTCGAATTGGAAAGTAGCTCATCGCTGAAATCAGTTCTAGTGATGCCTACACCAATTAGTGAGGAAGTTAATGATGATGATCATGAAACTTCAGATCAAGTTACTACCGAACCTCGTAGGTCAACCAGAGTACATTCTGCACCAGAGTGGTATGGTAATCATGTTCTAGAGGTCATGTTACTTCACCCTGACGAACCTACGAACTATGAGGAAGCGATGATGAGCCCAGATTCCTCAAAATGGCTTGAGGCCATGAAATCTGAGATGGGATCCATGTATGAGAACAAAGTATGGACTTTGATTGACTTTCTCGATGATTGGCAAGCCATTGAGAATAAATGGATCTTCAAGAGGAAGACGGACGCTGATAGTAGTGTTACTATCTACAAAGCTCGAATTGTCGCAAAACATTTTTGACAAGTTCAATGTGTTGTACGATGAGATTTTCTCACTCGTATCGATGCTTAAAAGTCTGTTAGAATCATGTTAGTAGTTGCCGCATTTTATGAAATCTGGCAAATGGATGTCAAAACTGTATTCCTTAATGGATTTATTAAAGAAGAGTTGTATATGATGCCACCAGGAGGTTTTGTCGATCCTAAAGGTGCTAACAAAGTGAGCAAGCTCCAGCGATCCATTTATGGACTAGTGCAAGCCTCTCGGAGTTCGAATATATGCTTTGGTAGTGTGATCAAAGCATATGGTTTTATACAGACTTTTGGAGAAGACTATATTTACAAGAAAGTGAGTGGGGGTGCTACTGCATTTGTGATAAATATATGTGAATGACATATTATTGATCGGAAATAACGTAGAATTTTCCGGAAAGCGTAAAGGAGTTTTTGAAAGGATTTTTTCAAAGAAAGACCTCGGTGAAGCTACTTACATATTAAGCATCAAGATCTATAGAGATAGATCAAGACACTTGATAAGATTTTTCAAATGAGTACATAGCTTGACAAGTTTTTGAAGTAGTTCAAAATGGAACAATCAAAGAAGGAGTTCTTGCCTGTATTGCAAGGTGTAAAGTTGAGTAAGACTGAAAACACGACCATGGCAGAAAATAGAAAGAGAATGAAAGTCATTCCCTATGCCTCAGCCATAGGTTCTATAAAGTATCCTATGCTGAGTACCAAACCTATTGTGTACCTTACCATGAGTTTGGCAAGGGGGTACGATATTGATCCAGGAGTGGATCACTGGACAACGGTCAAAATTATCCTTAGAGGACTAAGGAAATATTTCTCGGTTATGTAGGTGATAAAAGAGATCGTCATAAAGAGTTACGTCGATGCAAGCTTTTGACACCGATCTAGATGACTCTAAGTCTCGATCTAGATACATATTAAAGTGGGAGCAATTATCTATAGTAGCTCCATGCAGAGTATTGTAGACATGTAAATTTGCAAAATACATATGGATCTGAATGTTGCAGACTCGTAGACTAAACTTCTCTCACAAGCAAAAAACGTTAATCACATAGCCATGTGACAGAGATTATTGACTCTAGTAAACCCTTTGGGTATTAGTCACATGAAGATGTGAACTAATCACATAAAGATGTGAACTATTGGTGTGAAATCACATGACAATGTGAACTAGATTATTGACTCTAGTGCAAGCGGGAAACTGAAGGAAATATGCCCTAGAGGCAATAATAAAGTTGTTATTTATATTTCCTTATATCATGATAAATGTTTATTATTCATGTTAGAATTGTATTAACTGAAAACTTAGTACATGTGTGAATACATAGACAAACAAAGTGTCCCTAGTATGCCTCTACTTGACTAGCTCGTTAATCAAAGATGGTTAAGTTTCCTAGCCATGGACATGTGTTGTCATTTAATGAACGGGATCACATCATTAGAGAATGATGTGATGGACAAGACCCATCCGTTAGCTTAGAACTATGATCGGTTAGTTTATTGCTATTGCTTTCTTCATGACTTATACATGTTCCTATGACTATGAGATTATGCAACTCCCGAATACCAGAGGAACACTTAGTGTGCTATCAAACGTCACAACGTAATTGGGTGATTATAAAGATGCTCTACAGGTGTCTCCGATGATGTTTGTTGAGTTGGCATAGATCGAGATTAGGATTTGTCACTCCGATTGTCGGAGAGGTACCTCTGGGCCCTCTCGGTAATGCACATCACTATAAGCCTTGCAAGCAATGTGACTAATGAGTTAGTTATGGGATGATGCATTACGGAATGAGTAAAGAGACTTGCCAGTAACGAGATTGAACTAGGTATGATGATACCGATGATCGAATCTCAGGCAAGTAACATACCGATGACAAAGGGAACAACGTATGTTGTTGTGCTATTTGACCGATAAAGATCTTCGTAGAATATGTAGGAGACAATATGAGCATCCAGGTTTCGCTATTGGTTATTGAGCGGAGATGAGTCTCGGTCATGTCTACATAGTTCTCAAACCCGTAGGGTCCGCACGCTTAACATTTGATGACGATTTGTATTATGAGTTATATGTGATTTGATGACCAACGTTTGTTTGGAGTCCCATATGAGATCACGGACATGACGAGGAGTCTCTAAATGGTCGAGACGTAAAGATCGATATATTGGAAGGCTATATTCGAACATCGAAAAGTTTCTAAGTGGTTCGGGTATTTTTCGGAGTACCGGAGAGTTACGGGAATCCGCCGGGGGGAGTATTGGTTCTTCATGGGCCTTGGTGGAAAGGAGAGAAGGGCCACAAGGGGAGACCGCACGCCCCCCGCCCCCAAGGGTTGGTCCGAATAGGACTAGGGAGGGGGCAGCACCCCCCTCTTTCCTTCTCCCTCTCCTCTCCTTCCTTCTTCTCCTACATGGACTAGGAAAGGGCGAAACCTACTCCTACTAGGAGTAAGAATCCCCCCTTGGGCGCGCCCCTTGAGGCCGGCCCTCCTCCTCCTCCCATCCTTTATATACGGGGGAGGGGGCACCACATAGACACACAAGTTGATCTTTTAGCCGCGTGCGGTGCCCCCTGCACAGAAACACACCTCGGTCATATCGTTGTAGTGCTTAGGCGAAGCCCTACGCCAGTAACTTCATCGTCACCATCACCACGCCTTCGTGCTGATGAAACTCTCCCTCGGCCTCAACTGGATCAAGAGCTCGAGGGACGTCACCGAGCTAAACGTGTGCAGATCGCGGAGGTGCCATGCGTTCGGTACTTGGATCGGTTGGATCGCGAAGACGTTCGACTACATCAACCGTGTTACTAAACGCTTCCGCTTCGGTCTACGAGGGTACATGGACACACTCTCCCCGCTTGTTGCATGATCGTAGGCAAAAAAAATTAAAATACTACGTCCCCCTACACTCCGCCCATCCCTCCTGCCCCAAGGCAGGTCTATAAGGGGTGGCCCAAGGAGATGGAGGTGGCTTTAATAGGTGTCGGGTTTCGGGTTCCGGCAGACCCTTGAGGTTCGAACACTGGGGTGCGCGCGGAGATTTCGCCTCCTACCTACCTGCACCCCTCCGCCGAGCTAAGATCTAAGCTACGGAAAGAACAACACAAGAGACACAGGGTTTATACTGGTTCGGGCCACCGTTGTGGTGTAATACCCTACTCCAGTGTGTGGTGTGGTGGATTGCCTCTTGGGCTGATGATGATGATCGATACAAGGAAGAACAGCCTCGCGAGGGTCTGTTCTTGGCTGGGGTGATGAACTGCTGGGAGGAGTCCAGTCACCCTTCCCTCTCTCTCTCTAAACCTCTCTGGCCCCTACCCCCTTGCCCTGTGGGTGGCTGGTCCTATTTATAGAGGCCCTGGTCCTCTTCCCAAATATCGAGCAGGAAGGGAGCCAACAATGGCGGGCTAATTTGAAGGGGGACAACTAGTACCAGCTATCCTGACAAAAGTAGTCTTCGCCTGCACAAAGCTCTGGTGGTGACGCCGTCTTGGGCTCCACAATGACCTCCATCTTGCAGTCCTCCTGGTCTTGGTCTTGTTGCACCGAAATGGCAACCTTTGCCTGATGCCTCGGTACTCCGCGGCTGCGCTTGCCCCCTTTGCACCAAAGAGGAAAGGAGGACACTGCGCGGGATGGTGCCCGCCTGGCGCCCTTGGTCGTCATTGCTTGCATCAGGGGCACCTCATGAGGTACCCTGCCTTGATCTCTCCGCCTCCTCGTGAGCCAGCCTGGTGAGGCTGTGCCTGAGGAAGCTCCGCGTCGTCCACCCCGCGAGGCTTGGCCCCTCGCGAGGGTCTTGGGTCTGTGTTGGTGAAGATGGGCCGTGCTGGGCCCCCCTTTGAGCCACGCTGCAGGCTGCAGGCAGGGAAGTCTGGGGACACCCGTTACCAGAATGCCGATAGTAGCCCCCGGGCCCAAGGCGCACCCGGGCTTGGCCGTGCAGGGAGGCGAAAGGGCAAAAGCGAAGCGCCGCGGGCCCTACCAGCCTGCGGTCTTGGGCGCCACGTGGCGGTTGATTGGACGTGGGCGTTGTCGTGGTTCTAAGCCTGACAGTAGAGTGGGGGTAGGTATGGAGAGGCAAGGTCCTAGCTATGGAGAGGTTGTAAACACAAGGGATGTACGAGTTCAGGCCCTTCTCGGGAGAAGTAATAGCCCTACGTCTCGGAGCCCGGAGGCGATCGAGTGGATTATGAGTATATGAGTTACAAGGTGCTGAACCCCTCTACCTGTGGAGGGGGGTGGCTTATATAGAGTGCGCCGGGACCCCAGTCAGCCCACGTAGGAGAGGGTTTAAGGTGAGTTAAGTCCGGGGCGTTACTGATAACGCCCCACATAAAGTGTCTTTACTACCATAAAGTCTACTTAATTACAGGCCGTTGCAGTGTAGAGTGCCTCTTGACCTTCTGGTGGTCGAGTGAGTCTTCATGGTCGAGTCCTTCAAGTCAGTCGAGTGAGTCCCTCGTTGGTCGACTGGAAGGCGACTGGAAGGCGACCTCTTCTAAGGGTGTCCTTGGGTAAGGTACTTAGATCAGGTCCATGACCCTACCCTAGGTACATGACCCCATCATTAGCCCCCGAATGGATTGAGGCTTCGAGTGAGGAAGGAGTTGATGTTGTTTCCGATTAACCTTTGCACACTGGTCGTGCGTTGTTCTGGACCAAAGAATCTCTTCGTCGATAGTGAGCAACTTGTCTTCAGTCGACTCGATCCATTCTCTTCTTTCGTCGAGTGATCTTTCGGGCTTCGACGATCCCCGAGCGACGGATCGCGGGAAACCCCGCGTCTGACAGACTGATCTGCTGTTCGCGGATTCCGCGGGATGCGAAATTTGGGGACGCGCGCGAAGCGGAGCGGACCGCAGCGTTCGGATGGGACGGGACATAGACGCCTTGATCTCCGTGCCGCTTTCTTCGCCACGTATCCCGTCTGCATAACTGTTCCTGGATATGATTAGATCGACCGGGCCCACCTGTCATCCACTCGGAAGGGACCTTATAAATGCGCCCGGCGAGGATTTTTGTACTGTGCCTCAGCATTCTCTCTCTCTCTGCTCCCTTCGTCCCCGTCCAGCACGCTCGCTCTCGCCCCCGCACAACTTCCCCTCGCGCATCTCGCCGACAACCATGGCCAAGGAGAAGACGGCGGCGCTGGAACGTGCGAAGAAGGCGTCGGCGTCGGAGAAGGCGAAGGGGAGATCTACCAGCCGCGGCGGGTCTTCGTCCAGATCCCGCCTGCCGAAGGGCTGGGTCCAAGGAGACTGGATCCAGTCGACCATCACAGAAAAAGATCTCCTCGACATGGCCAACGAGGGCTTGATCCCTCATGGAGCTGTGAGGCTTCCGGGGAAGGAGTGGCAGCCCCAGCCAGAAGAGGGTGAGTGCGTGCTCTTGGCCACCCATGTTGATCGTGGATTTTCTTTGCCGCCGAGTATTTTCTTCCGTGGCTTCTTGAACTTCTTTGGAGCGCAGCTCCGCCACTTTACCCCAAACTCTATCGCCTATCTTGCCGCGTTCGTGTCCATGTGTGAGGGTTTCCTGGGCTGTCGACCGCACTGGGGTTTGTTCAAGCATATATTCACGTGTCGCTCTCAGACCGTGAAGAAGGCGAGCCCAGGCGATGAAAGAACCCGAGTCGTCCAAATGTGTGGGGGTCTGGGGATCCAGGTGAGGAATAAGAGCACCTTCCCGCCCATGACCTTTCCCGAGTCAGTCAGAGGCTGGCAGTCGACCTGGTTCTACTGCCAGGACCAGTCGACGCCGGGGCAGTCGAGTGGACTCCCTCAGTTTACCATGGACCGAGTGAACAAGCCCTCCTCTCTGAAGTTGATTCCGGAGGAGAAAGCTGACGTGAAGATGTTGATGGAGCGCGTGGTGCAGTTGGTTCGGGAGGGAGTGACGGGCATGGATCTCCTGGAGGTCTTCCTTAGGCGTCGCATCCAGCCCTTCAGTTCCGGAGCCACTGCATGTGGTTGTACTGTGGGACTGAAGACGAGACTCGAGTCCATCCAGAAGCAGTCGACGATGTCACTCTGGAAAGATGGATGGCAGCCGTTACCGGAAACAAGGATAACCCACGCGGAGCCAGAAGGATTCCTCCACTCGACCACAACAGCGATCCAAACAAGGTACGCTTGCTCTGCTCTCCACTGTGTCCTTGTCACATTCGTTTCTGTTTATCCTGCCGACTGGTCGATTGATCCTTGTCTTGATATCTACCAGGCCCTCACCGAGCTGTACTCGATGCCCAATGGGGCACAAGATCAGACTGAGGAGGGTGAGGCGAGTGGGGGCGAGAGCCAGGAGGAGGAGGAATGGGACTCGGACGTTGCCGAGGATGATGATGACGATGATGATGATGACGGTGATGAAGATGACGTTGAAGACGAGGAGGAAGAGGAGGAGGAGGTCGTACCACCGCGCTCAGAAAGGCGGTCGAAGCTTGTCCACGACCCTTCGACTGAACGTGGCAAGGGGGTTGCGACCGTTGCTCAGTCGACCAAGCGCCCTCGGACCACCTCTCCGGTGCCGACTGAAAAGGCGCCGAAGCAGCCCAGGGCGGCCTCGTCGAAGCCGATCAAGCTCCTGCCGAAGATGAAGGTGTCCATCCCCACCATATCAGGGTAATCGTGCTGCTTAAGTCTTCTTATTTTGTGTGAACTTTGTCTCTGGTTGACGCTGAAGTTAGTCGACTGATTCTTTGGAGTTGCAGTGCTGCTACTTCTGAGACCTTAGCCCGGGCTGATGACCATGAGATGGAGGACGCAGCAACTTCAAAACCAGGTACTATATTCTTAACGCCATTTTTAGTCGACTGACTCGCGATCTCTGATCCTGATTCTTCTCCGTAGCTCCACCCAATGCTGTTATCAATCTCCATGATGATGATGAGGATGAGGAACCGCTAAAGCGCAGAAGGAGTAGGAAAGCGTCCGCCAGCAAGGTGCCCCAGGATGTGACGGCGCGTGAGATTCTGATTGCGGAGGAAGAGAACACCACTCGACACACGGTGTCCTTCGCAGATCCATTGACGAGTGCTCAGCAGCCCTCCCTCTTCACGACGCACCACGTCCCAGAGGACCAAGCTGGCGTGGCGAAGGAGGCGATACGCCAGGCGGGAATCATGATGGAGCAGTTGAAGACCATCCGGGATGCGAGCCAGGCAGCTTATGACGCCAGTTCTGCCCTCCAAAGCAATGTTCAGGTCAGTCGACCACCGTTTGTTCTGTTGGATATGCTACCAAAAACTTTTCCTTTCCGGAATTTATAGTAGTCACCCACTGGGTGTGTCGATTAAACTCCATGTTAGCGGGGGCACGCTGAGTGCACCCGCTGGGTGTAGTCCCCAAGGCTAAGGTCGACTGCTGGCAGTCGGCCTTAGGCTTTATGATGTCAATCTTTCTGTCAATCGACTATGTCGACTGGATTTCACAAACCGGTGGGGGCACGCTGAGTGCACCCATTGGGTGTAGTCCCCGAGACTGTGGTCGACTGCTTGCAGTTGATTACAGTCTTAAAGAATACATCTCTCTTTTTTTTTGAGGTCGACTGGTCGACTTTATCTTCAACAGGATTAGTGGGGGCACGCTGAGTGCACCCACTGGGTGTTGTCCCCGAGACTACGGTCGAATGCTTGTATTCGGCTGTAGTCTTAGAAACGTGTGATTTTTCCTTTTTCACTCGGAAGTGAATTATATTTGACATTTAGTCGATTGGTTCTTCGCAGAACTCCTGTGATCTTGTGGCTCGCTACTCTGAGCTGGAAAACAAGCACACTCAACTCGAGCTGAGCTTGAAGCTGGTTTAGGAGAAGCTGACGAAGGCAAAGGAGGAGACCGAAGGTATGTTTGGTGAGACCCTGACGACTGCTTTTCCCCTTGCTTGTTTCAAAATCTGATCTTGCTGTAACTTGCAGGTAAGGTAAGGGAGGCCCAACAGAAGAAAGACCTCGAACTAGCTGAGAAGATCAAGCTTGCTGACGAGAAGTTAGCTTCAGTCACCAAGCTTGAACAAGACAATACCAATCTGAAAGCTGCTCTTGGGATCGCCAACAAGGAGGTCAGTCGACTAAAAACTGATAAAGCTGCCCTGACCGACCAAGTCAGTAAGTTGACTGGGAAGAAAAATGATCTGGAGGCCTTCCTGAGTGGTCTTGCCAAGAAGCTGTTTCTTATGCTTAAAGGTAAACCTCTATGCTCGGCAAACATTTCCAATCATGGTTTTTCCATTCGACCATCCGCTTGACTCAGTGATCATCCTTGCAGAATTTTGCCAAAACTTTGAAGAAGAAACTAGCCGGCTGGAGCCAAACCTCGACCCCGTCAATTCTCCGGTGAACGACGAAGTTGCCATGGATGTTTTCTGACTGGAGTCTCGTGTTGCAGCTGTCGTGGACTATCTCGCAAGGCTGAAGGCCGCCACATCTCGCATCGACTCGACGCTCTGGCCTGGGGAGACACTTCAGAATGACCTTGAGTCGCTAATGGCCCGCTTGAACACGATCCCTAGTCGAGTGCAGGAATGGAAGAAGTCCTCGGCTCGGTGTGGTGCAGATGTTGCTCTGTGTCTGGCCCGAGTCCACTGTAAAGATGCGCGAGAAGAGAAGCTGGCGGCCCTTCGGGTGGCCAACACCAAGAAACACGACTTCAGGTCCTTTATGGAAACTTTCCTTGCGGCTGCCACTCGGATCGCCGACGGAATTGACCTTGATGAGTTCGTTGCACCTTCCAGCCCTCCACAGGAGGGGTAAAAAACTTCTTCTGGCTCAACGCTTTAAATTTGCCTCGGTATGCCGAGTGGAATTGTAACCGATAAACCTTAACAGGCTTAACGCATGAGCACTTTCGGTTCCTTTAGATATCGATTCAAACTTGAATTTGGTGCTTGAATACGATTGCTTTTGGCTCGAAATGTCTTTTGCAGGTTCAAAGCAAGGCGCCTTTACTGCAATCAACTTATTCTTTAGTCCACTTAGGCGAGCACTGGGCTGCGGCTAAGCCTCCGAGTGGAAGCCCGGCTTACCACTCGGTAGGATTTCTATAACTTAGGCGAGCATTGGGCTGCAGCTAAGCCTCCGAGTGAGGGGTTTACTCTTCACTCGGTAGGATTTTGATAACTTAGGCTAGCACTGGGCTGCAGCTAAGCCTCCGAGTGAGAGGTTTGCTCTTCACTCGGTAGGATTTTTATAACTTAGGCGAGTGCTTGGACTGCAGCTAAGCCTCCGAGTGAGAGGGTTGCTCTTCACTCGGTAGGATTTTTGTAACTTAGGCGAGTGCTTGGACTGCAGCTAAGCCCCCGAGTGAGAGGCTTGCTCTTCACTCGGTAGGATTTTTTACAACTTAGGCGAGCACAGGGCTGCAGCTAAGCCCCCGAGTGAAAGTCTGGCTTACCACTCGGTAGGATTTTGATAACTTAGGC